>NC_046327.1:9546646-9846646 GCF_009819535.1 Lacerta agilis | reverse complement strand
AACTGAGAATAATAACTATTCCGGGACACCATTTGAAAGAAGGTGGCAGGATGGACACTGATCTTTGTTATGAGAACCGGCGTGTTATAAAAAAATGTCCTTTCCTTTCTTTCTTTGGCTTTCATTTCCCTGTGAAAACGTTGCAAGGCATGGGAGCATGAGTTGGAGCATGTGTCTGAAATGCACAGAGGAGCAAAAAGTAGGTCGCCACGAGGTAAGTGCAGCCATAGTCATTGGGTTTATGGGACAGGCAGCCTTATCATTTATTTAGCCTGTAATAATTTATTTAGAAGAGCATTTGTGCATCAAAGGCTCCATGTAGACCAGCTGGAAAATAGATGGAGCAACAGATCTGAAGGCACTCGAGCAACAAGCTCATTCAGGAACCCTAATCAGAGTAGAGGCAGCCCAATTTCAAACTGTGAAGGAAGGTGAATTGGCTTCAGAGCAACATGAGGAAAATTATGCGTATACTCGCACATAGAGGCATATATATATATATATATAGAGAGAGAGAGAGAGAGAGAGAGAGAGAGTTGATTGCTGTTCCTGAGCGGACCCTCTCCGATAGTTTACTCCAGGGATGGCCAACTCCCAAGAGACTGCGATCTACTCACAGAGTTAAAAACTGGCAATGATCTACCCCCCCTTTTGGGGTTCAGGTCAAAGTTGCTGAGCTTTTTTTTAGGAAGGAGGAAGGCCCATTTTGGGGGGGGGGGGTTTCGGGTCAAAATTGTTTAGTTTTTTCAGGGAGAAGGTAAAATGTTGAGCTTTCTTTAGGGGAGCAACAGTTGTTCAGCTTCTTTGGGGGGAGCCAATGATCTACCAGTGATCTACCACAGATGTCCAGTGATCTACTGGTAGATCAAGATGTACCTGTTGGACATGCCTGGTTTACTCCATCTCTATCATCAGTTGTTAGTGGTGAGCTCTTCTGGGAACAAAAGGAGATAGGCAATGTATCAGCATTTAGCTGAACTGTATATAACAGCAGTGGCGAACCTATGGCATGCGTGCCAGACTTGGCACGCAGAGCCCTCACAGCTGGCATGCGCGCCATAGGCCCATGTTGTTGTTACCCCCCATTTGTTCTCCCACTCCCCCCCACACACACTACAGCTTGCATCCGCTGTTGAAACCCGGAACCCTTTTTTCTCCCCCCCCCTTTTTTTTTTTGCTGTTAGCCGGAGATTGTGTTCAGCAATTCGTCTGTTTTTCAATTTGCTGCATCAGTGGCTGTTTCTGATTGGGCGTAACAGCATTCAATTTTTAACCCTTATTGTGCTGGGTTGAAAAAAAATAGAAAATTCTTTCCAGTAGCACCTTAGAGACTTTTGTTTCGATTATGGCAGACCAACACGGCTACCCACCTGTAACTGTGCTGGGTTGGTTTTTTTTGGTGCTTTGGCAGACGATGATGTCGGTGCTGCACGTTAGTTCCAGCGAAGGTATTATTCGTCATTTATTTCTGTTCTCCCCCCCCCACACACAAAAAAGCTCAGCAGCTTTGGGGCGCCCCCCCTAAAAAGCAAAGCAACTTTTGTGACCTCCCCCAAAAGCTCCAAAACTTTGGTCAGCATCTCCCCCCCCCCAAAAAAAAAACACCTCAAAGAAAAGCTCAACAACTCTGGGCACTTTGCGTGAAGGACTACCTCACATGAGGTGACATACGGCTGTTTTTAAAGCAGTCCTGACTCATTCAATGTCTGCTATGTGCTCATAACAAGAGATGTAATACGAATACTCCATGTGGAGCTGGATTCCAAGCAGTCCAATTGGTCACATGTTTTTTTCTGCTTGGAAAACACATGGGAGAGACACTTCACTAAAGCTAAACTTTGCATCAGGATTGGTTGAGTAGTGCAGAGAGCTAACTGGCCAGAGAATAGGAGATTTAAATGTTTGCAGAGCTTCCCTGAGTTCAGATAGAAGTATAAAATGCATGTAGGACAGGAAAGTGTGTGTGGCTTTGAGACCTTTTTTCCCCTTTTGTAATTTTTATTGATGTGGCTTTGAAAATTTGAGGAGCAAATTTTTAGAAATTGCTTTGCATCCTCACTGGGAGACCTGCGTCCCAGTAGATCTGGTGTACCAGTTTCCCTTGCAAACAGTGTTGTTTACTTTCAACTGTAGTTTACTATTGTGGTGCGAGACATTTCAGATAATATTAAATTGATCAGACAACAGAGCAGCATGGTTGTATTTGTTATTTATTGTGCAGTGTTTTGCAAATGCTGTAAAAACTGTTTTCATATATAGGTGACTAAGTGACTTGATTTTTTTAAAAAAAAATAGACAGTGTTTATTTTAAGTTTGATTAATTTTATGTATTCTCATCTGTATTGTGTGTACAGTATGTTTTGTGTATTTCCCCCCTCCCCAATAACAAGGAAGCAAAAAGCTCACATTTTGTACCTGGTATTAACTACCAGTGTTTTGGTCTCATCACATATGTCAGAACAGTCCACCTGAGAGCTCTCTTTCCCATCTCACCATTCCCATTCTGTTCTGTTTTACAGATCAACTCTTATGCTTATCTGTTGGCAACAGATGAAGGGGATAGATATCCTTTGAATTAGAGAAAAAGGATGACTTTTCTTTGCCCTTCTGTGTCCAAGTTTATTTTTTGTAGGTGTGTGTGTGTGTGTGTGTGTGTGTGTGTGTAAACAACTTCAACTCCAAACATTTGCTATTGAAATCTGAAACTTTGTATAGGGCTGTTATCCTAAGCATGCATTCCCAGAAATAAGTCTCACTAAAATGAGTGGAGTTTACTTTGGAGTAAACATGCATAGGATCAGGCTGTATGTTACAATTCCCGTTATTGTATCTGCTTGGCCATTCACAATCTTTAATCTGTTTACCACCACCAAACTGGAAAGCAACTCTTTAAAACCAACCAACCAACCAACCATTCTTTTATAAATGAAGAAGTTACAGGGTGTGTGAGGATACCATGAGATAGGCAGAGTTTATATTTTTTTAAAATAAAGAATTTATTAAATTTTCCAATAAAACAAACAATACAAAATACAATAAAACAAACAACAACAAAAAAACAAAAAACAACAAAAATACAAAAAATACAAAAATTCTAACTATCTTTATCATAATCATAACATAATATTGGGACCTCCTCACATCCTCTCTTCTGCATTCATTTCTAATCTTCTTTAGTAAATTTGTAACATTGTAAAATCCTCTTTCCCATAGGCAGAGTTTATAGATGCTGATGGAATGGGCCCATATTATTTTCCATTAATATGTTGTTCACCACTTAGAACACACACACACACACACACACACACAAACAAACACACACACACACACACACAGAGAGAGAGAGAGAGAGAGAGAGAGAGAGAGAGAGAGAGAGATTTAGTAGGATTGCTATGCCAAGTAAAATCATATTGTGAGCTGAATTCACAATCTGGTCCTCCAGTTGATTGTATATCAGTGGAGGAGAGGAACAACCTTCTTCTTCTTCCTCTGTGCTTCAGGCCTTTAGTAATCATGGCTTTTATTTACCTGATATGTATATTAGATAAGCCAAATGCAGCATATTCACACTCTC
Organism: Lacerta agilis; assembly: GCF_009819535.1. Taxonomy (NCBI): domain Eukaryota; kingdom Metazoa; phylum Chordata; class Lepidosauria; order Squamata; family Lacertidae; genus Lacerta; species Lacerta agilis. The sequence goes on along the minus strand of NC_046327.1, from coordinate 9,843,072 downwards.
TCGCATTTTCCATCTTGCTATTACTGCCAATAATTTGTACTCCAGTGCCAATTTGTCTCCAACGTGGACTTCAGTAAATACATTTCTGTGAAATAATTGCTAAATAAGTGCTGATCCATTACAAAATATCCAATTAATTCATGTTATAATCCTTTCATTTTGTTTTTCCTCCAATCTTTTTTTTTCTTTTCTTATTTAAAGATGGCAACAGGTTGGTGATGACTAACTGGAACTAATTATTTCTTAGAAGGAACTGAAGAGGGAAAATATTTTAGAAATTGTAGAGTTACTGAGTAGGCCTGCTGTGGCCAAGCAACTGTGTTTCTAAGTTGGCTGAATACTTATGGTGAACATAAGAACTCTAAATGAAGACTCTTGCATTCTGAGTGCCAATCTGAATGATTTCAAATTATTTTTGCCATGGGAAGATTTCCAAGTCCCTTTAGCTAGAGCTGAGAATGACACCAATCTGAAATCATGGTAATCTACTGCTAGCCATTGGATACAATAATGTACTAGTTGGATAAATGGTCTGACTCAATCTGAGGCATATTCTGATATTCCAATAGTTATTAGTATGATAAATAAAAAAATTATTGTTTATTTGTGTGTCTGTGCGTAGTATTGTAAGTTGTTTCTCTTCTGCTGTAAACTACGGTTAACACATTAATGACCTTGTGGCTTACAATGTCGCAAATAAATTCTCTGTGTTCCACTGGGTGCCATATTTTCCTCTAAGCTGACCAGCAGTAAACAAGTCTTGCTGGGAAGTGACATCAGAGTTATAACATGGCTGTGTCTATGAAAAATGTCCCCCAGAGTATGTTTAAAATAACTGAAAGAAATAAAGAAACAAATCACAGAATTCAGAGAGTGGAGTTAGGAGTTGAATGGAAAGAAATTCTTATCTTCAGCATTGAACTATCTGCTAGGCTCTTGACAAAGCCCTGGACTTCAGAAAAGGTGGCAATCTTCTTCTGGAATGGGCATGATGCCTCCCTCACTGTGCTTCAGACTGTTGTTATAGATAGCCAATGAGGCCATATATCCTTTAATCTGGAAAAAGAAATATTTTGTAGCTGAAGAGCCACAGATAGCTCCTGGGGAGAAGTTAGTTACAGATGCTAACTCTCTAGACCGGAGGTCACCAAACTAAGGTCCGCGGGCCGGATATGGCCCCCCGGGCTCGTTAATCTGGCCCACGAACCTTGTAGACCCTGCCGCCCGCTCAGTCAGTCCCCACGCTAAGCAAGCGCGGCGCGGAGGCCTCACTGCGTGGAGACTGACTTTTGCAACAAGGCACAGCTTCTGATTGGCTGCAGGAAGCTCCTGCAGCTAATCAGAAGCCACGGATGCCTCTGGGTGCCACCCCTTCCTTCCTGCTGAGGTGGCTGAGTGGGAAGGAAGCAGCAGTGGCATGGAGGCTGCCTCCGCCGCCCAGGCCAGCTGAGGCGGTCGAGCAGAAAGGAAGCGGCAGCAGCGTGGAAGCTGCCTCCGCAGCACAGGCCAGCAGCATGGGCTCTGTGCCCCGCCGAGTCAGAGGATGCCGACACTGCCAAAGACGAGGCGTCGGCGGCATGAGCGGCATCAGTGGGGTGGGTGTGCTTTCAGGAGGGGTTGGGCCCAGACCCCCAAAAGGTCTGAGGGACAGTGGACCAGCCCCCTCCTGAAAAAGTTTGCTGAGCCCTGCTCTAGACAATTCAATCACATCATATATTATTCTGCAAGGGGTTTTCAACTGGTGTTGATTTTATCACCCAATGGTCTGGCCCAACATCAAGAGCGCTGATGGGCAGAAGGGAGGTGAAGATCTATTCTTTGATCTTATGGTGGTTTCAGTAGATTGGCGAGGGTCCCAGGTGCTTAACAGTAGAAACAACCACTAAGCAATGACTTATTAAGCAGCTAAAATGATGCAACCTAACCAGGAGTAGATTTTTGTGTGAGAGGACTGTAAGCCCAGTTCAGTTCTGACATTGAGAATAAACTTCTTGGCCCATATTGTGCCCAGAGGTGACCTGCTCAAGCATATCTGATAAACTGATGCCTGACCATCCTGATCTGTGTGCACTGGCAGTTATGTAATATTCAACTCCTTAAGAGAGAGAGAGAGAGAGAGAGAGAGAGAGAGAGAGAGAGAGAGAGAGAGAGAGAGAGAGAGAGAGAAGGTGTCAGGGAGACAAAGAATGTAGGATTCAAGGTTATCAATGTTTTTCCTGCCATGTTTACTCAGTGATGAAAGACAGGCATTCGTCAAATGTCCAAATTAGAGATGGAGCAGACCATTTCAACTCTGTATCAATTTTGAATGTATTTATTACAAAGTCCATGCTAATCCATTTCTGGTGGGTTTTTGTTTTTTTTTTAAACCCAACCCTATAAAATTGCATTTAAATGTATTTCATCACAAAATATGTATTTAAATGTATATTTTATCTAAACACATTTTATACAAAAATATACAATTCAATGCATTTGGGTTAGGGTGCCCACTGATCATAAATTCAGTTTAGATCCCAATGTGGTGATTCAAAAAGTGGCTGTATTTGGTTAAGGCCACTTTGGAGACTGCTCACTAAGCTTTGGTTCTCAGAACCTTGATTCAAGACAGCTATAGCTTTGTGTCTCCTTTTCACTCTTATTGAGAAGTAAAAACAACAGCTGTAACACTTCTACCTTTAGGCAGAATTTGATGAAATTTGATGAAATCTGCAGGCAGCTCAGAGGCCATTCTCTAAAAAGCGCTGAATCTTTCATAATCAGCTCAGTTCAGCATGGGATTCAGGAGTCATCCAAATCAAATGCACATCCCTAGTTGGGCACATTTTTGACCCCAAAATGGTACTGAAAAATTCAGAGAGATGCAAAATCCAAAGGATAATCATATTGCAATCCATAACTTAGTCTGGGGGACATGGATCAGGTCGGTTCACATTAGAATTCACAGAAATTAAGTTCCCAATTCCCAATATTTATTCAGCATCACTTTGCGTGTTGCAGGCGTAAGACCTACCTCATATTCATTGTTGGATCAATTCAAAATACCACACTAGGTTCTGCATATCCGACATGAACAGGCCGGAGAAGCCCAGTATACCTTTAGAGGGAAGAGTCAATGGGATGAGGAAAGTTCTTTGAACCAGTTCTTGCTTTTTCCATGTAATACTAGTGATTAATTATTTGTGGCTCATGTTCCATGATATTGCTGCTTAATTATTTTGTGCATTTCCACAACTGGTTATTGGAATTCTACTTTTTCCCTTTGGGCCTAAAATTAAAGGACAAAGCTATTACTGGATCTGCATGACATTTTTGGGGATGCTTCTCTACAAGTAGTTAAGACACAGAGAAGGTGATTACACACTTCATAGACTCCCTATTAAAGCACCTTTAGCCTGTCTCGATCTCAAACCAGCGCTCCTTTGGGACTCCGAGAGGCAGTTATAATTCTTCTCTTGACTTAATTCCCCGTGTCCCAATTACTTATACACCCAAGTGGTTAGCTCGAGATCAAGATTTCTGAATTTTTAGTTTAACCTCAAATCGGAATTACATTTTTATGATACTTCCCAGTGACAAATTAATTTGAATCACAAGAATTTTCTGCCTCGGCAATTGTTTTATAAAACTTTTTAGGACAAGTGGGCCCAGGCACTAAGATTCTGAGTTATAAATATTCATAATAACCCAGTTACATACCAGTTTTGGCTATTATCAACATTTTGAAAAGAGAGAGAGAGAGAGAGAGAGAGAGAGAGAGACTAGAAATGATATAAGCTTAGAATCAAAGGATTATAGAGTTGGAAGGAACCCCAAGGGCCTTCTAGTCCAAACTGATGCAATGAAGGAATCTAAGCTAAAGCATCCATAGCAGATGACTATCCAGTCTCTGCTCAAAAACCTCCAAGAAAGGAGAGTCCATCACCTTCTGAAGGAGTCCACTTGACCATCAAACAGTTCTTACCATCAGAAAGTTATGCCTGATACTTAGTCAAAATCTCCTTTCTTGTGACTTGAAGCCATTGCTTCAGGTCCTACAGTCTGGAGCAGGAGAAAACAAGCTTGATCCAGCTTCCCTTTAGCAGCCCTTGGATATTTAAAAATGGTTACCATATCTCCTCTCAGTCTTCTCTTATTCCAGGCTAAACATGACATAGAATCGTAGGGTTGGAAGGGACCCTGAGGATCATCTAGTCCGTATGCAACTGGGATAGAACCTGCAGCCTTGGCATTATCAGTGCCAAGCTCAAAACAACTGAGCTATCCAGCTGATTGATATGTCAAAGTCAAAGTTGCCCTGAATTCTTTGAATAGGATAAATATGTGTGATACACTGGGGAAGTCCCTAAAGATAGAGATTTTCCTCGATGATTGAAAGACCTACATTGGCTCCCAGTATGTTTCCAAGCACAATTCAAAGTGTTGGTGCTGACCTTTAAAGCCCTAAACGGCCTCGGCCCAGTATACCTGAAGGAGCGTCTCCACCCCCATCATTCCATCATTCTACCTAGACACTGAGGTCCAGCGCGGAGGGCCTTCTGGCGATTCCCTCCCTGTGAGAAGTGAGGTTACAGGGAACCAGGCAGAGGGCCTTCTCGGTAGTGGCACCCGCCCTGTGGAACGCCCTCCCATCAGATGTCAAGGAAATAAACAACTATCTGACATTTAGAAGACACCTGAAGGCAGCCCTGTTTAGGGAACTTTTTAATGACTGATGTTTTTAATGTGTTTTTTTTTAATCTTTTGTTGGAAGCTGCCCAGAGTGGCTGGGGAAACCCAGCCAGATGGGCGGGGTATAAATTGTTGTTGTTGTTGTTGTTGTTGTTGTTGTTGTTGTTGACTGTAGGACATTGACGTGGGTGGCGCCGTGGGTTAAACCACAGATCCTAGGGCTTGTCGATCAGAAGGTTGGCGGTTCAGATCCCAGCGACGGGGTGAGCTCCCGTTCCTCAGTCCCTGCTCCTGCCAACCTAGCAGTTTGAAAGCACATCAAAGTGCAAGTAGATAAATAGGTACCGCTCTGGCAGAAAGGTAAACAGTATTTCCGTGTGCGGCTCTGGTTCGCCAGAAGCAGCTTAGTCATGCTGGCCACATGACCCAGAAGCTGTATGCCGGCACCCTCGACCAATAAAGTGAGATGAGCACCGCAACCCCAGAGTCGTCCACGACTGGACCTAATGGTCAGGGGTCCCTTTACCTTTACCTAGGACATTGAAAGGATGCCCAGTTGCATTCTCTCTCTCCCCCCCCCAATTTTTTGATACAGCAAAATCCTTGTCTTTCACTACTCCTATTGCCAACCCCCACCTTGAAGTACCATCGACCAATTCCGAGCATTCCCTTAGTTTCTGGGCTATGTGCTTCACTGATCTGCAGGCCTGGTCTTTTTTTACCTTGACAGTTACCATATTTTGTAGATGTGGATAAAATCCCCCACACTAAAGAAGCCTATCTTATTACCTGCCTTAAAAAGGATCAAGTGGCCCATAAAGCCTTCCAGGAGCCCTGTGCATTTGGTTGAATTTCCCCCCTTTAAACTTTTATAGGGTTGCCATTTCAGCATTATATATACACAGTTAAATCAAATCTCTCTGTTCACTATGAATTTGGGAAATGCAATCATCTTTGAATTCAGAGCTTCATCATATCCTTTAGAAGATAACTGAAGCTTAGTTATGTGTTACGGATACCACAAAGTTGATATCCTTCCCCCTCTGGACCCCTTATCCTTATTACTTGCCTATATATACAGTCAGTCTAATGGCAGTCAAGGCGTAAAGGCAGTTCAGCTAACAATCCCATGAACAGCAACCCTTCAGAATCATATTGGTAATTCAGAAGAACATCAGAGAACACACTCTCTGTGTGAGTCATTCATACACATTATAGCCATGCATATCTAATCATGGGAATCACTCCTAGGGGAGTTCTTGTGTCTGGCACTCACAATGTGTGAATCAGTTGTAAGTATGCCTGTGTGTCCTATGAATTGCTTTCTTCCATGCTTAATATGCGTCTTCGTTCCTTGCAAGATGTGCTAAACATTCTGGCTCAGCTTTAATGCCCTTCCCAAGCTAGGTTTTTGTTTACGGATCTTCAGATATTAATCACTGTCATTGAATTGTTAAGGAGAGAAAATAATGAGACGTTGATGAAGTGCCTATAATTTATGCACAGTGCATAAAAATCAGATTATGCAGAAGTGAATTGAGAACTTTAAAGATATTAGTGCAGCGAAGTCACTCCTTAAGTCACGTTGCAAAGTGTGATCTTCAAGGATGGTGTGAAACAACTCACAATAATACAAAAGAGTGGGGATTATTTGAGAGCATTGGAACATAAGAAGAGCTCTGCTGTATCAGGCCAAAGACCCCATCTAGTCCCGCATCCTGTTCTTACAGTGGCCAACCAGATGCCTATGGGAGGCCCAAGGCAGGATCAGAATGCGACACTGCACCCTTCACTTGTGATACTCAGCAACTTGGTATTCATGGGCATACTGTCTCCAACAGTGGCAGCAGAAATATAGCCACCAGGACTAGCAACCATTCATGAATTTGTCCAATGGCAATCCAAGTTGGCTGTCCTCACTTTATCTTGTGTGAGTGAATTCCATAGGTCAACTATATACTGTGCAAAAAAAAAGTATTCTTTTTTCTGTCCAGAACATTCAGCTTCATTGAATGGCCTGGGTATTATGAGAGATAGAGAGAAGCTTCTCTTTATGTTCTTTCTCTACACTGGGCATAATATTCTTACACTTCTATCATGCCCTATTTAGCCATTTTGATTAATGGAAATACCAGGGATAGATTGCCCAAGGTGGAGTAGCAGCAGTGTTGTGGGCATGCCTTCCCACAGTCAAGACAAGCAGGATGAGTGGGGTGTGGGGGGCAGTCAGTCAGAAGAGGAAGAAAGAGACTTGCCTTTTTCTCAGCCAGCCGAAGGAAGAGAGACTGAACTTTATCAGTACAATGAGAGCGGGCTGGATGGAGGCCAAGACTCTGAGGAACAGCAGCCGTTAGTCACCTCACAGGGGAAGGCAGGGCCGAATTTAGGTTTGATGAGGCCCTAAGCTACTGAAGGTAATGGGGCCCTTTATATGTCCAGCTGTCCTTTGTCAACAACAAATTGTCAGTTTTTTGTGTTGAATATATGCTATATGGTAATTTATGGACCTAATAGGTATCTAAAGCCATTTGCACATAAAAATATGTATTTTATCAAAGTAATTGTTGAACTTATCTTATATTTTGGAAATGTGCATACAGGTTTTTTTTTCTTTAATTTTTTTGGGGGGGCCCAAGGGAGGGGGCCCCTAAGCTATAGCTTGTTTAGCTTATATGTAAATCCGGCACCGGGGGAGGGGGAACTCTTCATCAGAGGAAGGGGTGGGAGATGACCCGGAGAGTCCAAGGGCTCGCAGATGAACAAAGGATAAGGAAAGGCATCAATCAAAGAAGAAGAGGTGGGGGCGTTTTTGTGTTTCCTGTTTGCGACATAATATGAGCCCAGATGCCTCAACTTCCTCATGATATACAGTCACTAGTGAAAGCGGCTCTGAGGTTAATTACTGTGTATAATAAATCTTCTTGAAAATACAACTACCGTATTTTCCGGTGTATAAGATGACTGGGTGTATAAGACGACCCCCCACTTTTGAGAAGATTTTCCTGGATTAAAAAGTAGTCTTATACGCCAGAATATACAGTACTGCTTGCTGATTACCTAAGACGGCAGCCTGCCAGTTCCTGACAAGCAGTGACCCTCGGAACGCAGCCATGTGGAGGAAGTAACTTTGAACCTAGCAGATCCTTGGGCAAAGCTGCTCCTTCCTGGCAGAAATTCACAACATAGATTTGGATTTTCAGTCATTGTGCTTGTATCGTGTCTCTAATAGAGAACATTATCTGTAATATCGGATAAGCCATTGCCTGTTGTGCATGGCTGAATATCCTGTGATAGTTGGGTTTCTCCATCTTGAGCTTTTGCCCAGCTCCTGCCCATTTAAAAGGGTCTGCTTAGGTAGGCATCCTGCAAATTGTGCCCATGAAGTACACAAGAGTCTCTTTCAAGTCAATGGCCATGGCTATGTGCTCTCTGTGAGTGTGAGTGTGTGTGTAAATGTTATTCAGCAACTGTCATTGAAAATGCCAATGGGATTTTGAAATGCTGTCAAATATCTAGAGATTGTTGAGAAATTTCAAATTCCAATATCTTATCTGCAGTGCAACTTTGTGGCTCTGAAAAGTTGTCCAGTTAATTTTGCACTTCCTGAATATTCAAACACAGTCCTCTGGTCAAGAATATATCTCCCAAAATACATTTTGAAAAAGGCATTTTTTTTATTTTTGCAATAATTAATCATGATTTAAAATAAGTATTTAATTGCAGATTTTAAAATGTGTGAACACAGGATATACTAGACCCATGACTAAGAACGTACAAAGGTGACATGGACTGGCAATAGACCAGTTTGTACCTCCTGAAAGAGATTCCTCAAGCAACTTCTTTTCCTTATTGCAGAAACTCGAGTTTCAGTGACAACAGAAGCTGATAAGATCATACAGCTGGTCTGACATGCCCTGAGAAAGCACTAAATATAACACCCAATTTTTTGATGAAGGTTAGGATATGGAGGGAAATCAATTATTGGTTCACTGACCCACCTGAAGAAATGAAGCAGTCACTGGTGTAGCCCAGGAATACCATGGGAAGTTGAGGCAGAGTTAGACTACTGAGGTCATATTGTTAGTCTTCCATCTTTCTAGAGGCAGGTGAGAGAAGAATTTCCAGAGGAGAAGAAAATATTTTCTCTTTGAATCTGCATCAAGGGAACAGTTTGGAGGTTATGGATCATGCACGCAAGCTGCTGAAATGCCTTTGCTCGTGGTGAGTTTGGAAATGGAAGCCAGAACAGTCGAAAACTCAGGCCGCATGCATTGTCCTGGCTCATAGAAGCAGTTGTGAGTATCTGTGCTGTCTGTCTGCGGTACAAATAAAGCTACTGGAGTGGTCTGAATGGTATCCATTTTGTACTAATAAATAAAATTTTAGCCATGTAACAAAACTTGAAACGCCAAAGAATATGGATCACTGGTAAAAAAAAAAATAACAACCATCCATGTCAACAAAACGTGGACTGAGGATGGGAGGCACTGCCTTGTCATGGTTGAAATATTATGTACAGTAGTTAAGTTTGGACTGGCAGTGAAGTTTGGACTGACAGTAAGGAAAAGTTCACAGTCAGATTTCAGCATGAATAACAAAGAGTCTTTTGCATTTGTCTAAACCCATGGTTCCCAACATGGGGCACACGACCCACAGGGGCAATTTGATGGGGGGGGGGCAATTTGTGAATGAGTTAGACCAAGTTAATGGCCTTTTAGGCTTCCTCCATGTGAATAGGAGCTCACTTTTTGAATAGTAAGAATTGTATGTCACACGGGAGAGGCATCAAGATTTTAGAGATCCTTAGGTGGAGCATGGCCCAAAAAAACGTTGGCAACCACTGGTCTAGTCCCAGTGCCTAAACCAACTATCCAGGAAGGGAATTTGAAGAATTGAAGCAAATAGAGGCAAGAGGCGTGATCTCAGTTTTACAAATTAACTTTAAAAAAGAAGAAGAAAGAAATCAAAGGAGAAATTGCTCACCTTCTAACAACAATATAGAATTTTCCCCTAAAATCAGTTGCCATTCCTGAGGATTAGAAAGTTTATCAATGTAATAAATTTTTTAAAAAACCAAGTGATCTGGAGAAGATCCAGGAAATCACAGGTTGGCTAGCTTCACATCTGTTCCAGGAAAGCTAGTGGAAAGCATGATTAAAAATAGCATTACCAAGCATCCAGAAGATCATGGGGGGGGGGATCTGAATCTGTTTGCAGCAAAACAACAACAACAACCTGTTAGCAATTCACACACCAAAGACATCTTTCAACACCTTAATTCCTTGTGTATTTTGGCCTTAGAATATATCACCTAACTATGAACTGTGACAGCCATTTCAGGACTTTGAAAAGAATAAAACACTAATGGCATGCAGACAGAGAGGTGAGTGCAGTCATGGGCAACATTTTTCAGACTGAGAGCCATATTATGCCAGAGTCAATCCTCTGACTTCTTCATGTCATACTGAGTGTGGCTAAAATTTTTTTTTTTTTTTGAAAGAGATAGATTTTGGGGGGAGTTGAGGTTGGTGGAGTCACAATGCCTTTTGGTGTCATACAATCACAGCAGTAATGGGTCAGTAATGTGGGAAAGTTAAGGATAGTACAAAAAAGATATATTTAATAAGTATTATCCTTCCTTCACTCACACTAGTAAGTGATGTAGCAGAGCAGATTCCCTTCAATATAGCTGGAAGCTAGTTTTCAGGTTTGTTTGAATCGCTTCATTAAGATTATTTCCTGGTGTCCCCTTTAATCCCTCTTAAAAGAATAAAGACACAAGAGCCTTTCTGAGTAAAGTAACAAAAAGTTTACTCGCATTTCAGTTCACAATATGATCCCTGAAAGGCAGGCTTTACTTAATAGTAAAGAAAGAAACTGTGATTTAATCTCATAGGGAGACTGAACTCATGTGTTGCTGGCTGAGAGCCAGCAGACAGCAAAATTACATTTAGATGACAAAATGGCTGCAGGAGAGCAACATGACAGCAAAAGAACAACAACAAGAGAGAGAATAAGACGACTGAGAAAATGACTGTATGACTTGGCTCTTTTATGGAGTCTGCCACAGTCATGCCCATCTCCCAGGCCACTAACTGGATGTCCCTCTGTTTGTGCCCACTCTAGGGAAATAAGGGATGTTGCATTTGACTGCACCAATGGATTACATCCCACAAGTAAATTGTTGATGTTGTTAGTGGACAATTTTTGAGAGAGGCTTGAGGGGGGGGGGTCAAGAAGCTTTTCAGCATCATAATATCACAGTGGGTTATCTATGGGAGCATCCAGTAACTTAAAAATAAAAATAAAAAGTTTTTTTTTTGAAATATTAAAATGGGGGGGGTGGCTGAGAGGCAAAGGAAGAAAAAAAAAACCTGTTGAAATCCTGGCATCACAGTGGGGAACCCAAGGGAGAAGTCAATTAAAAATGATAAACATTTGGAGGAATTTTACAAAAATCCTCTAGTTTGGACAAATGTGGCCCATGGGCCATCGGTTTGAGGCAAGGAAATGGAAGGTGAGGCCTCTATATCTGGTATCTGAAATGCCTGCTTCCAACTGAATTATGGTAAGGCTTGACCTTCAGTTTTTTTGTATGCAAAGTATTAAATGGCACAAACCCTTGTTTCACATAAAAGCTGAATGATGATGATGATGATGATGAAGATGATGATGATGATGATTTATTTATACCCCAACCACCTGGCAGGGTTTCCCCAGCCACATTTGATTAATTGTTTAGAAAAACAGAAGCCAATCTGATCCAAACAGAGGAAGGAAACAGCCAAATGTAACAATTCTGTGCTGAAAACTGCTTTCTCCTTCTTCTTGCTTGCTTTTGACTTATCCCCTATTCCACCCATATAGACTGCTTCTTGTATAAACTGCAAGATTAGCTTAGGCTGCGAACATTTCTTTGTGAATTTTCTTGCCTGCTAAGAAAAGATCGCATTCTGCAATATATATATATATATAATCAAACAAGGTATTATTTAAAAAGTACAAGATAAGCAATTTTGATAACAAGCAGACGTGTAAATGTTTAATGCTTTGCACTGTTGCCGGCTGCAGGAGGAACCCAGCCCCGCAGAGTCTTTTATGGCAGTGCCCTAGATTCGCTTCCCTTTGTTCTAGCCATACATCTTTCAGAGCTCTCGTGGGTGCTGCTTTAATTCGGGAGGGAAGGGGGTGGGAGTTCTACAGTGCATTTCCATAGAAGAGTGGGATAATAACTCCATGCACCATGCGGTGTGCACCACCTTTTTATGATAAATGCACAGTGTGAAGCGTGTGCAAAGCTATATATACAAAATCTTCGCACAAAAGCATTTCTTAAAAAAACAAAAACAGAAGCAAAATAAAAAACAAAAACAAAAACAGAAGCAAAAAAAAAATTGTAGACTGTGGGCTTCTTTGAAGAAAAAATGAAATATCCTCTCTCTTTTTGTGGGTGGGGGGAAGGTACACACAACCATCAGTATTTTTACAAAGTTCTCTCCCTCTCTTTTTTCTTTTCTTTTTTGAGACAATTTTCTCAGAGGCATTCCTTCCCTGCACCATCTGACATACAGCTAGGAGGCTCACTTTTCTTTCGGAAATAGGTTCGGTAGCGCCCCTAATTTGTTTATCTCTTTGCTGTACATCTCAAACACTTATCTTGCAATAACTGCTTTGCAGACAGGATGCCTAGGAGACTGCAATTCTGTAGCATACTTAATATGATGTTGGCTAGAAGAAAGGTGTTTTCTTGAACGAAACAGAGTAACTCAGTTCCCTACAGACTTGCTGGTGCGGGGTATTAATTATTAAGTGTTAATTAATGCAATAACACCTTTGAACATGGTAGTAGCTATCCACGAATTAATTCTTTGGATATATTATTAAACCCGTCTGTTGATTTTAACTGGAGGCACCCAGGAATTCAGTTCCCGGTAAATGCAAATTAATTTCGGAGTCTGATCATCCGACTCCACTTACACAACTGCCCACCTAAAGACAAGGGTCCTCCCAAGATATTAAATCTATAATGAACCGTTCTATATACTCTGCTACAAGACGACACAGTGGGAACCAATCCTAGTATAATTGGCAGCACATTCCTGTGGGGAAACTGTCCACTTTAAAAATAGGAGAGAGAAATAAATACCTAAATCAGATCCAGAACTGTGCTTCTTCTCTTGAAGAACAAAAAGGTGTTATGTCTTAGGGGACTAATTAGGTGCATACTGCAACGTTAAAAGGCAGAGGGCACTCCTGTTGCATAAAATCATCAAGGAAGATGCTATAACAGCTTGCAAGATTATATGAAAACTGACAATATTCAAAGGGAAATGTCACGCAAGAGGATGTCTCCTTGCTTCTCTTTGGTGATCTCCCTCCCTCCTCTTTGGTCACTTGTTATCTTCTCCCCGGTTCTTTAATGTGACGGGGTGGGAGGAGAATCAATAAGCTGGTGCTTCCAACTTCACAAATTATCATACTTTGCTTGGGAAGCGTTTGTGCTCTAAAAGGCAGCGCATGGCCATCAGCTGAAGTGGGAATCGCTGTTCTTGAGTGCTAAAGGCAAGAGGGCAGCTGTTAATGTTCTCTTTCTAACAAAAGGATTAGAAGTTAGAAGGGACAAAACCAGCACGGTGTGTACAAAATCAATTCCGCGCTTTGAATACAACGTGAGACATCCATATTTAGAGAGATAATAAGATGTTACTTTGAAGAGAGAGACATTTCCCCCCCCTCCCGAAGCTCACTCCTTTGTGTCTGTGAGCATCCTTCATGTAGTTCTAATTCTAATGTATTGCTGGGAAAATAGTCCTGGGGACCCACGGCAGCCAAAATATTAAAAGTGGCTTCCACTGTTTCACTATGGCACGAGCATCTATAGGCAGCAGCAGCAGCAGCAGCTTTCTTCAGATGTGTGAAGACAGGAGCAGGCTGTTGCCTATGAATGCTCAGGTGCACATGGCACATTGTGCAGAATGAGATGTTGGAATGAGGTGGAAATGACGAGGGCACAGGCTTGAAAGTGGCCCATGTTAAACAAATGACGTTCTCTCCTTGCATAGAGTAAATCAGTATGCATTATAGAGGGCTCTGAGAAACGTGTGTTGTTGTTTTTTACTGATGTGATATTTTCTACATGCGGTGATCATATGTATATGTGTGTGTGTGTGCGTGTGTATTCAAAAATATAATATCCCCTCCTCAATGCACCTGTGGTACAATCCTGCCTCCAGAATTATATGTCCTTCATCTTCAGAGTTCTACATAGTTCATTTGCATAATGTGTAGAAACACTCTTGGTTTACAATACCAGAATGTGGTGGATCTTTTAAAGTTTATTGCCTATTTATTTATTTATTTATTTATTTAGTTGTGCTCTCAGCTGCTTTAGGAAGGCTTTAATAAAGGCAGCCAAGAAACTTATTTGTAGTCCCATGATTTCTCTTTTAACTCACGTCACCAGAGAAGTCTTTGATATATTGGTGCAACACTGTGGGTCCCTCTGTAGTGTAGAATTCCTACAGAATTCTAGAAACATATACCACCACGACCAGTATGACGGCTTACCCACAGTTTGGTATGGAACTATCACCATATTGATTCCTTAAAGGAGCCAATGTGGTATAGTGGTTAAGAGCGGTAGACTCATAATCTGGTGAACCGGGTTCACGTCTCCGCTCCTCCACATGAAGCTGCAAACTCTTCTTCTTCTTCTTCTTAAAGGCAAAGCTGCAGTACGGAATAATCATATGCTAGCAAAGTACTTTCAGCTCTGTTCAACATATGCCTGTTCAGCAAATAGCCTTGCTCAGTCCAAAGGCTTACTCTCCAGTAAGGATCACGTTGCATCCTTAATGCTGTGTTCAATGGAAGGTAATGACCGCTCACCCCTTCTCTGGTTGGCTGCAATTGCGGACCTCGCCTCCATCCACCATCTCCAGCGGCTAGGGCCCGCGTGCATTGCCGGTTGTTCAGGGAACTCCCCGGCAGGCAGAATCAGGGAGCAGGAATCCCTTGCCAAAATGCCAGCTTCAAATGGGCCCATCGGTGGCCATGCCAATTTGGCAGAGCCTTGCTGGCTGGCCAGACATTGGAAGCCATGTCTGGTCAACCAGCAACACATAAAAGTAGGCTGTGCCTGCCCCACACAGTGCAGTAGGTAGTTGGGCGGCAAGGTAGTTTAAAAGCCACTCTGTGTGGTGGTTAAGGCATTAGGTGGAATCCTAGTCTTCAAGCTTTGGGGTGAACTGGTGCATCACCTTGTCCTGAATGAACAACGTAATCAGATAACCTGTTAGAGGGGTCTCGGTGGAAATCTCTGTCCACAAGCCAAGTGTGGGGCAGACAGGCCATATAGCAGGCATAGGCAAACTCGGGCCTCCAGATGTTTTGTGACTACAGCTCCCATCATCCCTAGCTAACAGGACCAGTGGTCAGGGATGATGGGAATTGTAGTTTCAAAACATCTGGAGCGCCGAGTTTCCCTATGCCTGCCATATAACTTCCAGTGGCAGCCTTAGGATGGCCACCTTGGCAGGTCGGTATCTTGGGGGAGGCCCAAATTCCTTGGCACAACCCTATGTCGTTTCAGCCCTCCAGCAAGCAGCTGAAATGGATATACACCCAATGCCTGAGCCAAAGTTCCACTTACACCTGCAATCAGTTAAGTCGTGGCCGTTTTTTAATCCAGATCATTGTCTGTTTTTTTTTTTATATATAAGATTTTTATTATTTTCCATTAAAACAAAAGAAAACATAACATAAACACCAACATTAACACTATAAAAACACAATACATAAACACAATCAAACAATAACAATAAAAAGAAACATATACAAACCTTAAACTAACACTTATCTTCTTACTTTTCTTGGTACTATCTTCTCTGTTTTGGGGGCTTCCCCCATTCCCTCCACTGTCTTCAAAATCGTATCTATCTTCTAGGTAGCTTTGTATCTTATTCCATTAACATTTGCCCAATTTTTGATATGCTTAACTTTACTTAATCAAATACCTAATCAAATATAAATCTTAACTTAAACACCAAATCTTAACATATTTTCTAATAAATAAATCATCACACAAAAATTTCTTCCTAACAGTTTTATCTAACATAAACCTACTAAAGCCGATCTTCTATTTAATTCTGCTCAAATATTCAATTTCACTGATTTAACTAAATAGTCTTTGAATTTTTTCCAATCCTGTGACACCTTCTCCTCCCTCTGGTCCCGGATTCTGGCGGTCAGTTCTGCGAGTTCCATATAGTCCATCATCTTCATTTGCCATTCTTCCACTGTTGGTACCTCCTCACCTTTCCATGTTCTTGCCAATAGGATTCTGGCTGCTGTTGTGGCATACATAAAAAACACTCTATCCTGACTGGGTATCTCTTCATTGGTTATGCTCAGGAGGAATGCCTCTGGTTTCTTGCTAAAGGTAACTTTCATTACCTTTTTAAGCTCATTATAAATCTTATCCCACAGATCATTGTCTGTTTGAATTCATTCTACCACACCTGAGAAAATGAGCCACCCAAGGTCACCCTGAGAACATCATGGCTGAGTGGAGAATGTGGATCTCATCAATCTAAACAGGATATTCTATACATTAAAACACATCTCCAGTGTCTGACCTGCTACATCTGGGCAGACCTTGGACAGCAACACAGCAGAGAAGGTAATTCTATGTTAGTAATCATAGTTGGAGGGACCCAGGTGGCGCTGTGGGTTAAACCACAGAGCCTAGGGCTTGCTGATCAGAAGGTCGGCAGTTCGAATCCCTGCCATGGGGTGAGCTCCCGTTGCTCAGTCCCAGCTCCTGCCAACCTAGCAGTTCGAAAGCATGCCAAAAAGTGCAAGTAGATAAATAGGTACCACTCCGGCGGGAAGGTAAACGGTGTTTCCGTGCGCTGCTCTGGTTCGCCAGAAGCGGCTTTGTCATGCTGGCCACATGACCCGGAAACTGTACACCGGCTCCCTTGGCCAATAAAGCAAGATGACCGCTGCAACCCCAGAGTCGTCCGCAACTGGACCTAATGGTAAGGGGTCCCTTTACCTTTAATCATAGTTGGGGGCCTGTAAGTGATTATTTGCCCCAAAATCATGATAATTTTCACTTGATTCCCTGTTTATATACTCATATTTCCTAGTGTCCTGCCCTGGATCTGTTAATGAGCTGATAAATTTAGATTAGATATTTGTTCCCTTAAGTCATTATCTACAAAGTAGACTTCTGGCAGCCTTATCAGCATGAAAAACACAAAAATGAATCTTAAAAAGCCTGAATGAAAAAAAACAATAACTTTTAGAGCTTTGATCTGCCATTCAGGTATACCATACTAAAGGCTCAGGGTACCAGGATAATGGCAAACAGAGGAAGCAGAACTAAAAAGAGCAAACAGATATATTGGGTACTGGCAATTGAAATGGAAGGAGGGATGCAAAAGAGGGCCAGTTCTGTCATGAGACAGGGTGAGGAAGCAGTAGAAAGCAGAAGTGGGGTTTTTTTTGGGGGGGGGGGGTACCATGAAAGGCAGCAAATGGTAAACTGTTTAGTTAATTATCATATTTGTGGTACTGCTGCCCACCTCAAGCACCAAAATGTGTTGGGCTGCCTATAGACCAGTGATGGCCAAACCTGGCCCTCCACCTGTTTTGGGACTACAATTCCCATCATCCCTGACCACTGGTCCTGTTAGCTAGGGATGATGGGAGTTGTAGTCCCAAAACAGCTGGAAGGCCAGGTTTGGCCATCACTGCTATAGACCATCTATAGTAAGTGAAATGATCTCACAGTTATAGGACAAGGGACTCTCAATGTTTGCTCAGCTTGATTGGATGTGAGGCTAAATCAGTAGCCAAGCATTAGAAGACAATGATTGATTCTTAGGAGTAAAAAGTAGAGGGGAAAAGGAGGGAGGGAGGGAGGGAGGGAGGGAGGGAGGGAGAGAGAGAGAGAGAGAGAGAGAGAGAGAGAGAGAGAGAGAGAGTGCACTGCAAGGATGAAGGCAAATGTGGAAATCACAACTGATAACACAAAACACGTAATAGAAGAAGAAGAAGAAGAAGAAGAAGAAGAAGAAGAAGAAGAAGAAGAAGAAGAAGAAGAAGAAGAGTTTGGATTTGATATCCTGCTTTATCACTACCCGAAGGAGTCTCAAAGCGGCTCACATTCTCCTTTCCCTTCCTCCCCCACAACAAACACTCTGTGAGGTGAGTGGGGCTGAGAGACTTCAGAGAAGTGTGACTAGCCCAAGGCCACCCAGCAGCTGCATGTGGAGGAGCGGAGACGCGAACCCGGTTCCCCAGATTACGAGTCTAACGCTCTTAACCACTACACCACACTGGCTCTCCACAAATTTCCACAAATTGTAGCATGCTGAACTTGGGGTCTTAGAACCAGAATTTAAAGACTTCCCATAAAGAACATGATCAGTGATTAAGAACAGTATTAAACTGAAGTATGCCTCTTATATGCAAATGAAATGAAGCAATTTAACAACAATTAATAGTTTATCAGCATTCTGCACATCCCTATGTAACGGAAACGCACATAAAGTCTGATTCTCAGAGCTCTGTGGCAGTGCAGACTCTTGATATTGATACACTTGCACTGGTAAAACGGTCTGGGAAGTTCAGCCTAAGGAAAGAAACTCACTTGGTGATTTGCATAATCATAAATGTTATCACAGAGAGAGCGTTAAATAAATGTTTAAAGAACATAGGTTTGGCTCTAGGCAAAGTGGAACAGAAGAGGACACAATTTCTTCTTTATATTCAACACTCCTTTAAGAGTAGGAGCCATTTTGAACACTGGGAGAAGCTGTGAGACCTTCCCTCCACACTCTTCTGCTTCTTTGCATCATGCAAACAGAGGATGTGCTTATCTTTAATGTAGGAAAATAAATGTATTCGTGTGTATGCATATGTGTGTATGCATATAATACCTGTATCTGGATGAGAAATGTGCGAGTGATCTTCCGTAGCACAGAAAACTGGTCATTCTATTCTCTTCTTACTATGTGAATTAGCATTCAACTGATAGGCCCAAATAGCTTTGAAATATGAAGAAAGTTCGCACTATGGTCAAGAGACCAGTTTATGTTGATCACTGGTAAGGAATGCACAGCTGCCTGCATCCTATTGCCACATTCTTTTCTATTTCCTTCTAGGTTTTATTTACTGGGATGCAGAGCGATTCTCCAAATGATCTACATGCCTGATCTATGCATGTTTTTACTGGATCCTAGTGTAAATAATGGTCCACAGGGATGAGTATTACTGCCTAAGAGTTCTGCCAAGTTAAGCATATTGCAGAAGAGAAGGTTCTCCTCAGAACTACAGATCTCCAGCTAGAAGGGCCACAGGTTTTCTCATCCTAGGGTTGTCATATGTCCTCTTTTCCCCCCAGACACATCCTCTTTTTCAGGAGTAAAATCTCTGTCAATTCACCCAGAATGGGTGAAATTATTTTGCTGTTGAACGTTAAGGACATTGCTACTAGCAATATATCACAGCTTCTATAGCCTACATATAGTAAGGTAAAGGTAAAGGTACCCCTGACCGTTAGGTCCAGTCACGGGCGACTCTGGGGTTTCAGCGCTCATCTTGCTCTGTAGGCCAAGGGAACTGGCATTTGTCCACAGAAAGCTTCCAGGTCATGTGGCCAGCATGACTAAGCCGTTTCTGGTGAACCAGAGCAGTGCACAGAAATGCCGTTTACCTTCCTGCCGGAGCAGTACCTATTTATCTACTTGCACTTTGACATGCTTTCAAACTGCTAGGTGGGCAGGAGCTGGGACCAAACAACGGGAGCTCACCCCGTTGCAGGGTTTCAAACCGCCGACCTTCTGATTGGCAAGCCCTAGGCTCAGTGTAGGGGTATTTAAAATTAGAGTTGTCATAGTGATCCATAGTTAAAAGTAGAAGTTGGCAGGTGTGTCCTCTTTTTTGCTCATCAAAATATGACATCTCTATAAGTCCCTGGCCTTAAATTCCCACCAACATGCAGGAGATTCCTCAGTATACAAATCAACTTGGAAAATGTTTTCTGAAGATAAGTTCTGCTTATCAGTTCAATAAGTTCTGCTTCAACCTGTAAAAGAGGAGCTTTTGCCATGTTGTGCTCCAAGAACAGACCAGGGGTGGTAACTGCTTTCTTCTACCTGCTTGGCATGGGTTTAAATGACAATGTTTAAATAATGGACACAGATTCTTCCATTATTATCCAGTCATTGTCTTTTAAATAAATATTCATGATTTTGGACACCAAATTGTCCCTAGGCTATCATTTATGTAGGCAAAAGGAAAGCAAGATGTTTGCCGATACTAACAGCTGTTTTCCAGATTCTCCAAACTTCATTCTCTTACCAGCTGTGAGAGGTGAGATGAACTCAATCCATTGAGACTATTGGCATAGTTCTGTTAGGCTTGGCATCTTACTTTGTAGGTTCTCTGTGGGACACTGGATGCTGAGCAAGCAGTTTATAAACATTTGTGCTTCCAATTAAGCCATAATGCTATATGAGTTATTATGCTTTGCATTTTTGTGTTACACCACGGAAGGTACTTTGTACTGTCATCCTGTATCGTTAACTCTTCTAATATTTCTCCTGAAGGAGTTTTGTTGTGCATGCAATAAGTTTAGTATTTTGCTATTCTGACTTATTCGAGCCTTCCCAGCCAGGCAGTGGTTGCTGGAACCAGAATAAGAGTGAAGCCACAAATTTCAGCAAGGCAGCTTCACCAAGATATGTCAGTGCAAGAGCATCTTTTCCATGTCAAAACATTTTCCCCCAGACCAGGAGCTCTACTGATTTATTAATCCAATAACTCAAATGCAACATACAAGTGCTATGCTATTATTGGAATGCAACCGGAACAGTGAATACGTCATATGAGTTTCTCACTTTTATATGTGTGCCTACCTCAGCAGAACGGCACAATATTCTGTTCACACCAACTGATACGAATGTATTACACAAAAGTGGTTTTAGCAAGTAATTTCTCTTGCTGAAAGATGATCAGTTGGGAGATTCAGCTCTTACTCATGATAACGTACCACAATTCTACATCCCAGGATATGGCCTGAAGTCATACAAAAGGGGTCTGGGTGCAGCTAGTTGCTGCTCTAAGCAGCCTTGAGTTTCATGATCATCTATCCTTGTATAATCCTGCCTGTGAGTTATGATCTGCTGGGAGAGGTTTCTTAGTCTCATACTATTGGGAAAGTTCAGATACATCTGGTTAAAATGTGGCTCTTTGGACAGGCATTTGGAAACTGATATTGATGTTCAGATGTGATAGGTTGCGTTTTTTATTTTCTCACGTGGTTTTTTAATGAGTGATTGTACCTCACCCTGAGATCTTTGGGTTAAGGGCAAGGATATAAATATTTCAAATAAGTAAACAAGGACATGCACACTCTAAATAAATAAGGGCAAGTTGTCTCACGGAGGCTACAGGCTCACATAACTGAATGTTTCTCCAATTGAAAAAAAAAATTATCCGTGTGTAGAAAACTAGATGAGAGGCATAAGAATTATACTTAGCTTTCTCTTCACAAAAAGCAAAGACATCACCTTGCGGACAAAGGTCTATATAGTTAAAGCTATGGTTTTCCCAGTAGTAATGTACAGAAGTGAGAGCTGGACCATCAAGAAGGCTGATCGACGAAGAATTGATGCTTTTGAATTATGGTGCTGGAGGAGAATCTTGAGAGTGCAAGGACTGCAAGATGGACTGCAAGAAGATCAAAACTATCCATTCTCAAGGAAATCGGCCCTGAGTGCTCACTAGAAGGACAGATCCTGAAGTTGAGGCTCCAGTACTTTGGCCACCTCATGAGAAGAGAAGACTCCCTAGAAAAGACCCTGATGTTGGGAAAGATGGAGGGCACAAGGAGAAGGGGACGACAGAGGATGAGATGGTTGGACAGTGTTCTCGAAGCAACTAGCATGAGTTTGGCCAAACTGTGGGAGGCAGTGAAGGATAGGCGTGCCTGGCGTGCTCTGGTCCATGGGGTCACGAAGAGTCGGACATGACTGAACGACTGAACAACAACAACAATTCTCTTTGACCTGCTTACTTTCTATGTGGAAGGATCTTTCTCATGATCGTCATCATCTGAATTGAAAGTTTATTCAATTGTAATACATTTTCCCCCTCCCCCCGCAGTTGGGAGTAGTGCTTCTCAGATGCAAGTTGACGATCTCCATGTAAAGGTGGCTTAAGGTTAGGTGCTAGCAGTGAAAAAATTTTCTTGTTCTTGTTAAAACAAGTGTTTCTTACAACAAATATAAAGTAAGGGAATCAACATTCTGATTCCCACATCTGCTAATCTGAGAGCTGCATGACTCATAGCATCAAGCAACCTACCAGCCAGACAGGCTGTACATGCATCTCAAAGCATTTCAGTTGGCTCCTTCACTTCCCCTGCATTTTCCAATCTCTCTTTTTACACAGTATATCTTCCATTAGGCTTCACTTGACCTAGAGGCACCATTTTGGTGGGGAGAGGTTTGCCCGTTCAGCTGGTGATGCAGATCCCCCTTACGCACAACCATTTCTGCTTTAGGTGAATCTCCTTCCTATCCATTTCTACAGAAAACTGCATTTGCTTATGCAAACCCAAGCCTTGTGCTGGAAATACTCCCCTCTTCAGCACTGATGTGCTACTAGCAACTGAAACATGTTCAGCATCCCGCAGACCTCTCAAGAGCAGGCACAGTCCTCATTCATCATGGAGCTTGGATAATTGAGACAGTCCACCTGCTCTGCATCCTTCCCTGTGATGCTTGCTGAGTTGTGCTATTTCGACTCTTCCCATGACCTCTGGCTTCCCAGATACTTGGGATATAAGCATTTTTCACTGGGTGCTACAAAGACCTTTTCCTACATGTCAAATGAGTTCCTGTGCTTCAGACTGTCACAAACAGTCCTAAACCTCTTGCCACTTTTGCACAAGATATATAGTTCTTTGATCTCTACATGTGCATTGCACACAGACTTGAACTGACCAAGTGTCTATCCTTAACTATTTCTCAGCCATTTTATTTTGGGGGCTGTTTCGTGGCTCTGTGCCCATGAGTGTCTTCCAACAGTGTTGGCTGGTGCCTCGGTTATATCTCTGCTTGGACTGTGGAAGCCTGGCTTCACTGATGCATTATATAAAAGGGACACGGGTGGCACTGTGGCCTAAACCACTGAGCCTCTTGAGCTTGCCTATTGGAAGGTCGGCAGTTTGAATCCCCACAATGCAGTGAGCTCCCATTGCTCTGTCCCAGCTCCAGCTAACCTAGCAGTTCAAAAGCACACCAGTGCAAGTAGATAATAATAATAATAATAATAATAATAATTTATTATTTATACCCCGCCCATCTGGCCGGGTCTCCCCAGCCACTCTGGGCGGCCTCCAACAAATATCAAAATACAATACAGAGTCACAAATTAAAAACTTCCCTAAGCAGGGCTGCCTTTAGGTGTTTTCTGAATGTCAGGTAGTTGTTTATTCCCTTGACTTCTGACGGGAGGGCGTTCCACAGGGCGGGCGCCACTACCGAGAAGGCCCTCTGCCTCGTTCCCTGTAGTTTTGCTTCTCGCAGTGAGGGAACCGCCAGAAGGCCCTCGGCGCTGGATCTCAGTGTCCGGGCTGAATGATGGGGGTGGAGACGCTCCTTCAGGTATACAGGACCGAGGCCGTTTAGGGCTTTAAAGGTCAACACCAACACTTTGAATTGTGCTCGGAAACGTACTGGGAGCCAATGCAGATCTCTCAGGACCGGTGTTATGTGGTCCCGGCGGCCACTCCCAGTCACCAGTCTAGCTGCCGCATTCTGGATTAATTGCAGTTTCCGGGTCACCTTCAAAGGTAGCCCCACGTAGAGCGCATTGCAGTAGTCCAAGCGGGAGATAACCAGAGCATGCACCACTCTGACAAGACAGTCTGCGGGCAGGTAGGGTCTCAGCCTGCGTACCAGATGGAGCTGGTAGACAGCCGCCCTGGACACAGAATTAACCTGCGCTTCCATGGACAGCTGTGAGTCCAAAATGACTCCCAGGCTGCGCACCTGGTCCTTCAGGGGCACAGTTACCCCATTCAGGACCAGGGAGTCCCCCACACCCGCCCGCCTCCTGTCCCCCAAAAACAGTACTTCTGTCTTGTCAGGATTCAACCTCAATCTGTTAGCCGCCATCCATCCTCCAACAGCCTCCAGGCACTCACACAGGACCTTCACCGCCTTCACTGGTTCTGATTTAAAAGAGAGGTAGAGCTGGGTGTCATCTGCATATTGATGAACACCCAACCCAAACCCCCTGATGATCTCTCCCAGCGGCTTCATATAGATATTAAAAAGCATATTAAATAGCTACTGCTGTGGCAGGAAAGTAAATGGTGTTTCTGTGTGCTCTGGTTTCCATCACGGTGTCCCGTTGCACCAGAAGCGGTTTAGTCCTGCTGGCCACATGACCCGGAAAGCTGTCTGTGGACAAACACCATCTCCCTCGGCCTGAAAGCGAGATGAGCGCTGCAACCCCACAGTCGCCTTTGACTGGACTTAACCGTCCAGGGGTCCTTTACCTTTTTAACCTTTTACCTTAATGCATTATATACGGAGCTGCCATCGAAGACAATTCTAAGCTGCAGTTTCTAGAAAGCACAGCTGCAATGCTTTTACCTGTAACTGGAGTAATGATCAGATGGGAGCCTCTGTCATCTGAGCTGTGGGGAGAGGCTGGTGGCGGCAGTCCTCTGGCTATGCAATGCTCATCCTAGGGAGGCCCTGTTGGCACCAATATGTGCCTTTTCCCCAGGTGCTGTGATCTTCTGCACTTTGCTTTTGTGCTACTTGGTGGTGGTTCTGCTTCTGTTGCCCTTTCAAACTGTGGTGCTTTGTTGTAAACTGAAATTTTTGAAAGCTGCCTTGCTGTGAAACAAATGAACACTGATTGGAAAGTACTTCCTGTGAACTGCAGTGGGGGTTCCCAAATCTTTTGTCCCATGGACCACTTGAAAATTGCAAAGGGTCTTGGCAGATCATTTAATGAATTCTCTACTTCTTATAAGCAACTGCAAGGTGCTGTGCTAGACGCTGTATGGTTTTTCATTCTATTATTGTGGCTTCTTTTATTCCTTACAGAATCACAGAATTGTAGAGTTGGAAGGGGCCATCTAGTCCAGTGATGGGCAAACATGGCCCTCCAGCTGTTTTGGGACTACAATTCCCATCATCCTTGACCACTGGTCCTGTTAGCTAGGGGTGATGGGAGTTGTAGTCCCAAAACAGCTGGAGGGCCATGTTTGGCCATCACTGATCTAGTCCAACCCCTTGCAAAGCAGGACTCTTCTGCTTAACATGAGGCTCAAACCCACAACCCTGAGATCAAGCGTTTTGTTTTCTACCAATTGTTTAACAATTTGAATACAATTTTAAAAATGAAGGAAGCAATAAAAATAGAATTTAAAATCAGTATTTAAATATTTGATGTCTCAGGGTGCACCATGTCTAGTCTTCAACCAGAAATCCACAGACATGCCATTGGTAGTCCACAGAGCACAGTTTGGAAACTAACAAACTCAAAGCAATCTCATAGTTCTGGATAAACATGTGAAGAGTTGACATTTCTTTTTGCTTCAAAGTCCAGAGTGTGTTTGGAAACATGATGCTGCAACCTTCTTGCAACCAAGCAGGTCGGCATGTGGTATGTGCTTGCATAAAAGATGACCTCAAATCCCTGGAAGAAACACAGAGCAGAAATAAAATAAGTAAGGCTGCAACGCTGTCAGGAGTTGCTGAGCTGTAAGACCCACTGAACATCAGAGGGACTTACTTCTGAGCAAATATGCAAAGAAATCCGCTGCTAGATTTTTAAATGTTTAAAACGTAACCCCAGCTCTCCCCTGCCCCCCCCCAAAAATGTTTCTTACAAAAATCTAGCTCTGGACAAAGAACAGAAAATGCAACAGAAGGAGCACTTTAGCATGTTCTCAACTACTAAACATGAAGCAAAAGTGCAGGCAAATTCATCAAAGATGCACAAAATCCTCCTTGCTCTTCAACGATGTTGAATATATTCTCTTCTGAAAGATTGATGTCATTGTTTTCCTTCTCCACTTATTTGGTGAAATTGTTCTAAATTTATATCCGTAGCTGTGTAAAAATTGTCAAAAACATGCTACACCAGCAGTTACCGTAAGGTCTATATATATAGAAGCTTAGGGCTCCAATCCTTTACCGTCTTACCTGGGAGTAGGCTCCATTTATCTCAATGAAACTTAGACTGTGTATACACCATATATTTAAACCACTTTCCTGCAAAGAATACTGGGCACTGTAGTTTGTTATGGGTTGCTGGGCATTATAACTCTGTGATAGGCAAATCGGTGTGTGTGTGTGTGTGTGTGTGTGTGCTCTGGATGTTCTTTGAAGATGAAGTGTGTACACAACCTTACTTCTGAATAGATGTGCATCAGATTACACTATAAGCCACTAAGAGGGATACAGGAGGTCCTTATCAGTATAAAGAAGTCCCCCCCCCCCACAGTTGATTAAATCCCATCTCTGTGGCTGTGGGCCAAGTGAGATGTGATGGCAAAGGGATTATTTATTTAAAGTGTCTTTCTCTTTTCATAATTCAAATGGCAACTTTCCTTTCCTCCCAAGCTGCTTTCAATGGACATGATTTTTAAAAAGCTGGTATAGCTCAGTTGGTAGAGCATGAAACTCTTAATCTCAAGGTTATGGGTTCAAGCTGCACGTTGGGGGGGGGCGAGATTCTTGCTTTGCAGGGGGTTTGACTACATCAGTGTTTCCCAACCTTAGATCTCCAGCTGTTTTCGGACTACAATTCCTATCATCCTTGACCACTAGTCTTGCTAGCTAGGGATGAAGGGAGCTGTAGTCAAAAACCAGCTGGAGACCTAAGGTTGGGAAACACTGGACTAGATGAAGTTACCCTCATGGTCCCTTCCCACTCTACAGTTCTGTGACTCTAATGCTGCATACAACCTATTAAATGAAATAATGCATCTAACATCACATTTTGTTTGGCCATATGTAGGGGTTGCTGGGGGGTGCACAGGATTACTGAGTAGCACTAGTGTTCCTTGTGGGAAATTGATAGGGCCCACTAATTCTCCAGTTCAGATTTGAAGCCATATTTAAAGTGAATTAGGAACACCAATATGAATCTTCTTACAGTTACTTAGCATTGGCTGGGGTAGCAGGCCAGGTAAGGAAATGAGAAACACTGCAGTTGTGGAAATACTAATTCCAGGACTGTGGCCGGAAAAAGGAGAGGAAGAGCAGAGATTTGGTCTCTTATTCAAAACACTAAAACCCTAACAAACCCTGGGCTCCCAAGCCTGACAAATGTATTGACTGATACACCACCTTTTCTCTAAGAAGATTGAGGTGGAATGTATGGTTCTCTGCCCTTCATATTATTATCACAATGACCTTGTAAGGTAGGCTAGGTCAAATCACCAAGTGAGCTTTGTGGCTGATGGGGGATTTGAACCTAGGTCCATCACTATGCACACTCTGCCTCACTGACTAAGCCAGTATTGTTGTTATCCTGCCCATTGCCCTAAGGTACAACAATTAAAACACACTTGCTTAGGCGAAACAAAATAGGAAATTCTTTCCAGTAGCACCTTAGAGACCAACTGAGTTTGTTCTTGGTATGAGCTTTCGTGTGCACACTTCTTCAGATACATGAAAGCTCATACCAAGAACAAACTCAGTTGGTCTCTAAGGTGCTACTGGAAAGAATTTCCTATTTTGTTTCGACTATGGCAGACCAACACGGCTACCCACCTGTAACTGACACTTGCTTAGGGTTGTTTTTAGTTTTCTGCAAGCCTTCAATGGAGAGCATTTAACTCACAAATCAAATCATTTTGGTAATTTCCCAGTGTCTTTTTGTCACAAACAATAGGAACGATAAGTGGTTTGCATGTTACATCTATTGGCTTCATAATACCAAAGGGTTGTGTTGCGTTACAACAACATTTGGATGTGGTAAGACCATGCATGCATGGTTGCTGGTTTGGGGACTTATTAGCATTTCTTTATGCAAACAACTACCGTTAAAGCTACAATGAAGATGAGCAAGAATGAATGGAGCAAAGCATTCAACCACTGGTTAATAATACAGCACCAGGAAATTCAGTCTATTATGGTAACTTATTAGTGGGCTTCAGCAATTTATACCGTAGTTTGTTTTCACTGTTACTTTTCTAGTTTAAACTCCCCCAGTATTTCTAAATTAAGAAAGCAAGACACTTTTTACTTCTACTTTTTATCTGTAGATCCTGGCAACCCAGGAGCAACATGAAACACATAAGGATAGGAAAACTATTTTTCAACCCCATTTTTCTCTTTTCTTTTGTGTCTTCCTGCTTATCTTTTTTAGGGTGTGT
Source organism: Lacerta agilis (assembly GCF_009819535.1). NCBI lineage: Eukaryota > Metazoa > Chordata > Lepidosauria > Squamata > Lacertidae > Lacerta > Lacerta agilis. Next base: position 9,814,976 of record NC_046327.1, on the reverse strand, counting down.
GTGTGTGTGTGTGTGTGTGTGTGTGTGTTACCCTTTCTGATGCTAATGCATGAATACTGGAGAAGCTCTATAGTTGTGATGTCACTGTTGTGTAAATGCTATTATTCTTTGTCAGGATTTTAGACCCCAGGGATAAGTAGAGGAAAGGGGAAAAAAGCCAAGCTGACCTCTAAATATGTCCTTCTCCTAGTGAAGAATATGGCAGGCTGGGAGACTAAAATAAAAGCTGAATTTTATCTCAACTGGGAAACAATTTGCATATATATATATATATATATATATATATATATATATATATATATGAGAATCGCTAGGTTTTGTTGTGTGCTGGCTCAAGGGAGCAGACTCTGCATGAGAAAGTGGCTCTCACAAGGTCGTCAAGAGAAGGCGTAAGTCCAGAAATAATGTCCCAAAGCCTTTCTGAGAAAGAGCTGTTTGAACCGGCAAGCTGTAGGAAGGGAGTGCAGCTTTATCACACGAGAGACTAATCAGTATAGGTCAGTGACAAGTCAGCCAGCCATGACTCAGCATTTCTTTTCGACAGAGTCGCTGGTTGCTGAGGTTGGAGTTTTACGGTTGATGTTTCTGCCCTTACTCACGCAACCTGCTTGGAAGATCCATCAACGAGGAAATTGCCTGGTAAAGGAAATTGCCTGGTAACGTGAAAAAAAGCACGGTTTGAACACAGCGGTACCTGCCTGTAATATACACAGAGGTAAAAAGTGAGCAAAGAGGAAAAGGACCTCTCCAAAAACAAACAAACAAACAAACCTGGTGAATGGGAGATGGTGACTTCTCAGATGGTCCCCTACCAGCATCCAATACTTATAGAGAAACTCTCTGTGGCGTTTCACCCCTAAAGGTTCTCCAAGGGTTAACTTGGCAGGGAGGAGATTGACCAATGGGAGCTCTCCAGGCAATTTGAGTGTGGAAGGATGGCAGTTAGAGAGGATAGAAAAGGCAGCTAGAGGTTGGAAGTTGGGCAGTTGAGTCAGAGTTAGAGAGGGATAGAGAGAGGGAGATAGAGCTAAAGAGCAGAGCTAGAGCAGGTTGAATAATTAACAGGAGGCATTAGGGATAGTTATTGGAATACTAGGTAGAGAGTTGAAATATACTTATCTGAATAACCATACAGTTATATTAAACGTTTTACCAAGTCATTTGAAACCATTGCGCTTTGTACAAACAATAAAGAAACTTATGTTTTATTTTTACCACAATCCGAATCTGAAGTGAGTTATTCATTGCCAAAGTGAATACTGGCGGATATACCGTATTTTTTGCTCCATAAGACGCACTTTTTTCCTCCTGAAAAGTAAGGGGAAATACCTGTGCGTCTTATGGAGCGAATGGTGGTCCCTGGAGCTGAATTGCCCAGGGGCCAAAAGCAGATTGTGCTTTTTATTTTACAAAGAGAAAGGGGAGTGTTGAAAGGACCCCGCTCAGCAGCTGATCAGCAAGAGATCGGGAGAGAGATAAGAGTCCCTGCTCCCTTTCAGCCACGCCCTCCTTTGTTGAATGTGCTGCAGAGGGAGGTTGTTTGTTTCCCCAGGACATGTGACTGGCTGATTAGATTATCTGTCTGCAAACAGTAGAAATGGCTCCCTTTCCTTAAGATTTTTTTCAGAAATGTGAGTTAAACCCCATAAAAATGGGGCTTTTCCTCTTTGCTTTTCCCCCTTTGCAAAAGGAGCTTTGCTTTTCCCCCTTTGCAAAAAAAGCTGCAAAACCTTTAGCTGATCCTAAAAAAAACAAAAAACCAGGGCTTTTCCCTTTGCAAAAAAGCTGCAAAACCTTTAGCTGATCCTCAAAAAACAAAAAAACCCAGGGCTTTTCCCTTTGCAAAAAAGCTGCAAAACCTTTAGCTGATCCTCAAAAAACAAAAAAACCCAGGGCTTTTCCCTTTGCAAAAAAGCTGCAAAACCTTTAGCTGATCCTAAAAAAAGGCCTTTTGCCTTTGCAAAAACAGTTGCAAAACTTTTAGCTGATCCTTAAAAAAAACCAAAAAAAACCACCCAGGGCTTTTAGAGGAGGAAAACCAGAAAAATATTTTTTCCCTTGTTTCCTCCTCTAAAAATGAGGTGCGCCCTATGGTCCGGTGCGTCCAATGGAGCGAAAAATACGGTACCATATGTCATTGGGGCAGTTACCAATAGACCATTAAACGTCCGGGGGTGCTGCTCAGGTCTGAGAAAGTGACCGTGACACTGTCCAAGACCCCTTAGCCAGGGAGATTACCCTTATGGGCCATCATTTGTGATCTGATCATCCTGGGGTGCGAAATCCCCTTGATTTTTTTTTAAATCATCATTAAAAAAATTTGAGATCATGGCTGGGTTAGAAGCCTTTGGTAGCTGGGGATTGCCGGCCAAGCCAATTTGACCCAGCATACCATAGGTATGGCTCACCTATTTCTAATATGAGATGAGAATTGTGTTACTTAAACCCACCAAAACCCAACAGTCAGATGGAGGCAAAACTAATGCTATTAAACAAGTAAGCCATTATGAAAAGAACACAGCACAGTAGGGGACTTTGATGGCTCTTCCCTGTGCAATATGCTGATTTTTATGACAAAAAAAACTCCCACAAAACACACAATAAGAAGCTTTTCAGAACCACACTATGGCTAGCAATTAGACTCTTATTCAACGCTTTCCATGTTGTTTTCTCTTTCCACGTTCTCGTTATGACTCCAGTGATGTTTATTGACATTATGGTGTTTTTAATTAATAGAATAGCTTTCTCCCAATGAAATGTTTTCAGTAACAGAAATGAGCTAAATGGACGCAGCAGCCAACATGAGAGGCAGAGCAGGCCTGGGGATGGATTTCAATTTTCTTTCTTCTTTTTTTAAGGTGATCTCTCTTTCTGTTTATCATTGCAGTGACTGGAGATATTGTGGGTGGCTAAAAATGCATTTGCAAGCATTGAATCTTTTGTTCTGTGTGCAATCAACTAATTTCCAGAGCCACCGTGTTCGCTCATCCTAAATGTGTTGTCAAATGGGATAAGAGAATGCGCTGATATGTGGCTATTTATGGCCTTCTTTTCAATTACTCACAGAATCTCATTTCATTCTCTTCAGAGTCACATTCCCTGTCCCCTGCACACATCCATAGATGGGAGTAAATAGCTTCCACGGTGGCATTCATGGTTTTGAAGAGCCACCATCTGTTGCTTCATCTCTTGGGGTTGGCAGCTCTGTAGAATGCAAGCAAGCTTGGCAGGATTCCTTGCATAGGCTATAGATCCAGATGTAACACACAGGGAAGGGTGAATTATTGAGATCACTGTTGCAAAAGTGACCAGAATTTCTCACTATACTCATGAAAAGAAGTAAGTAAACATGTGCAGGCAAAAGAATAGACACTTTAATTCAGTATAATATGATAGTCTAGGCTGGATCATTACCATGGCTTACTGATCTTTAAATTATTAGTATTTATCACAGTGGGTTGGATCCAGAATGGAGCTGGTCTCTTCCAAGAGCTCCTTCTATTTGTGGAAGGAATCTGAAGTCCAGGAAGCTCCAAGCGGAAGAAGGAAGGGGCAGTTTTCAACAATTCCCCTTTGCCTTGCAGCTTCCTGTGCTGTTTGAGATGTCTCTCCAACCATCCAGAAAAGGCTTTCAGGGTTGCTGGGGACACAGGAACAGGCAAGAATCACTCCCCACCTCTCTTTAGCTGGAGTATCCCATCAGCACATTTCCACTCACAATAGCTCTGGATCCTGTTAATTATTATTGTTTAATTGCACACAGAAATGGAGAATGCCTATTTGAATGTTGCTATGGGTCTAACATTGGGAAATTCCGTTGGAGTATACTAAGCTAGAAAGAGCTCTCTGAGCTTCTAGCTGAGTTAAGTTAACTGTTGATGTTTTCTGCTAGCCTTCATGTGAGTGTTTAACCTTGATCCCATGATCAAGGTATTCAATTCCAAAGCTCCATTCTGAAAGGGAGCCTTTGCTCTTTTGTTTCTAGGCACAGCTGGAGAAGGATGTGATAAGATGCTTCTCCAGGAGCTGTATAGCTTTAGGCTGGATGCAGGCTAAAACAGGTAGTGGGGTACCTGCAGCTTCTGCTGCCTGAGGCAATGACTTTAACCTGCCTAATGGCTGGGCCATCCCTGGACAATAGGGTTCTCCTGATCCTACTTAGATCCTTCTGCTGGATATTGCAAGGGAGAGGGTTTTGTTTTTTTGTTGTTTTTTGCACTTGGCACAAACTACATGGTTAACGTAACGTGCAAGTTGACTCTGAGACATCTCTATAGATGCAGCTTCCAGAATCTCATCCATCATAGAGACAAAATTTGGATGCAGATCACAATAGAGATAAAGTGGGGAGAATTCGTCCTTTCTGCAGAAGCTGTAAGATAGGAGGCTTTATTATAGTAATTCATTATTATTATTATTATTATTATTATTATTATTATTATTATTATTATTATTATTATTTTCAGATGAATTACACAGTAATTGTGAACTTGAACTAATAAAGAGTTTGTGAATGAGACTTCAGTCATTCCGCTTTATTTCATTCATTGTGTTCTGACAAATTTCTGTTAGGATTCCTGTGGCCCGATTGCAGCTGGAATCCAATACGGGCATGGCTTTCAGTTAGCCTCATATCTTAGGAACTTGTCTGTACCAACCTATCGGCATTTATTTACGAAAGCTAGATTAAATGTATTTCCATTGGAAGTTCTAAATGGTAGACTGAGAGCCATCAGCTATCAGAATAGGCTTTGTTTATGTTCTCAGGACGTTGATTGCATGATGAACCATATCCTACTGCATTGTGGGCAGTACAAGCAAGCAAGGGATCAACTGATCAAACCATTACTAGCAAATTTCAGTCACTTTTGCCTGTTGTTTGGTTGTTTTAACTGTATCTTGTTTTGAAACTGTTTTGTGGGTCTATGGACCGCAATATATATAGACACACACACACACACACACACACACACACACACACTGTTAGGATTTGAAAGGGGAGTGTTGAATAGTTCATAAAACACTGTCATTCCTTGTGGTTTGGTTTCTGCATTGCTTGGCTGTGAAAAGGAGTGGAGACTGGGTTGGGTTGACGTTGGCGTTGACTAGGGATATGTCATAGCAGTTGCCACTCGCACAACTTCTTCCCCACTCTTGTATTAATAACAATCTGTATAAATGACGCTTTAGTTGCTGTGACTGTGTGAGCCTTTACCCTTAAAAGTCGTGTGATGTGTGTGTGTTTTGTCTAAGAGGAAATCATAGGAGATATATACCTGATCACATTTCCTTCATTTTATGGAAAGGCTGAAAACCAAATGAGGTTGGGGTATCATAATCTGAAGGGGGGGAGTTCAACTCTTCACCAAAAATGAAATAAATTAAAATCATTTGATGTGCGTTCAGCATAATAGGACAGTGAGTGTAACCTGCTCAAAGCCTCCAGATGTGAATTTAGTTCAAGGAAGACCCAATCCCATCAAAGTGGAATCAGTAGGATAGATAGAAAAGAGTAAGGCAGATGGCAGATTTTTCTACATGAAACAGGGTGAGTGCAATTTTTCAAAACAATGTTTTGCAGCACATCTGGCAGGCAAACAAGAACTGGGAATAATAAGAAAGATATTCCATGATTGATATTAGTGGAAAATAAAATAAAGGGCCTCACATGATGCTAAATGGGAAAGTTTACATAGGAAGCTGAATATTAATCTAAACAAAATAACACTATCATTATACCCTTGACTTTGTTTAACCTGAAGTGTTCTCACATAAGCATTTATGAAACAATATACATGAAAAGCTGTAGGTGCAGAAATCAACAAGCTAAGAACAAGCTCATGTGAAATTCTTTGGTGCCTTACTGTACATCAAATTAAATGCTCGCTTGCCAAGGTTTATTTTTTAATATGTACAAAAATTAATGTTTCTTCCTTACAAAGTGTAAGTAATTTGAAATTTATTTTGCCCTGGATATTGAACATCTAGGTCCCCATCTAACACTAGTTAAAGGCAAGTAGCTGCACATAAGAACTGCAGTTCAACAGACGTGGATATTCAGATGTCTATTTCATAAAATACACATCCTTCTATTTCTGTGGGGCTTGGATGAGCAATGGCCCCCCTTATGTGTGTAAAAGCTTGCTTCTGTTCAGATATCTAGGGTGGCCAGTTGTGCATTGCACAAAAAACCTAAACAAAAAAAAAAAACCTAAACAAAAAGGATTTGTATCTTCAAATAGGGGAACTAGCCTGTGCAAAATTTGCATATGATGATATAGGCATTAATTTGCAAATAATGTACTATAATAGAAGTATGATACATCTCACCACATTGAGGAATACAGCATGTTGAGTTGTGTACTGCTGACCAGGAGTTGCTAAGTGTTCAAGGTTCCTGTTCCCCCTTTTAGTGGTTCTGTGTCTTAAACCAGACACCAATTGTTCTGAAATAGTGGATACTTTCAAATGAAGGGCTGTCTTCTGAAGCCCTTATAAATAGAGAACTGTCTTGTGTCAACCCTATAGCTACCCCTTGCTCATTAATATATACCATCAGGGTTATAGAAGGTACTTTCAATAAGTTCCCATTATATAATCAGCTGTCCATGGTTAAGTTGGGAGTAGAATAGGACATGCAACTGTATAGCTTCTTTCTTTGCACCTGAAGGCCATAAAAACCTTTTAATATTAATGTCCATGCAAAGCAAATCAATGGGGTCATGAATGGTATTTTTATGCGTTTATAGCTAAGGAATGCATGCTCATGAATATTTTTATACCCATTTCAGCAAACACGACTCACTGTTTGTCTCCCAAGGTCAAGCCCACCGATCTGTAGACATTCCATTTCCCTTTCTTTGACATGTGAACTGAGGGTACTTTTCTGCAGAAGTCTAATAATTAAAGGTAAATGAATTAACTAGCTAACTATATCCCAGCTGTCGTTCTCATAGAGCTATCCCAGAGAGAGCAAAGATTAACCTTGCCCTGCTAATGCCTGCTAACACATTTCCAAAGGAACGTACAAAACTAGGAATTGTCGTTTTCCTGCTTTGATGGCCTTCCTTAATAATACGTGGTAATATAGCTTATCAAGATGGAGGCTAGATGCTTATCACCAGCTCAGAGAAATCACACCAATTCGGCCACAAAATTGAATAAACTTTCATCAGCTCTATGGGAGCTTTTAGACAGCTGGATTCTGTGACCCCCATTCATGAAAATGCCAGGGAGTTAGATTTTAATCTATGTAGTAACCATTTAAAAATGGAATGGCTGGTTCGCTGCTGTGGGAATGTATAGGAGCATATCATTACCCTTGACTGTTCCTATTTTTGTTGCTCATAACAAGGATGAATCCAATCCCCCAGTAAGTGCAATTAGGTTCTCTTTGATTTCAAACAATCTGACCTTAAATGGCATTCCATTTTTCTCCTTCTGAAAATAATCATAAAGGAAAACATTACAAGAGTGGCACAGAATGAAATCTTGCACAGCAGCAGGGAACTGTGGCATTAGAGCACGATTGGTAAAATGAAAAGCATTGCCCATTCCGAGTGGTGGGGATATGGTTGCTAACTACTTGTAAACAAATGACTAATTTTATAGCACAGCGGGTTTTGTAGTGGTCGCACAACACATGCACAAATTTATCCGATTTTTGCAGGACATAACTCAAGAATTTGTAAACAGTTCATTTTAACCCTGCAGTTTTAACCAGCAGCATCTCTGCTTAGCAGGTTTTGCATGTGTATGTCTGTCAGATGATTGGCTGTAGCTGACAATCTTTCTGGACTAATATAAATGTGGCAAGATCTACTACTATGAGCTATTGGCTGACATATTGCATTGCACATGTGAATGCAGTCACAGAAATAGTAGAAAACCTGCTCCAATTCAAAAGAACTAGCTCCAAGAGACAAATTCCCGAAAGAAATAAAATATGGATGTAAAATTGCTCTAAATTTTAAGGAATCTAGGTGCAATGCTGGATCAGATCCAAGGTACATCCAGTACAACATCCATGTGTACATCAAATTCTGAGCCTTATTATTATTATTATTATTATTATTATTATTATTATTATTATTATTTGTGGACCTTAAGGTCCTCTGTGGGGCATACCAGGAGAGGCGGACCCATAAGTACGAGGGTCCTAAGCCGCATAGGGCTTTAAAGGTCAGAACCAGCACTTTGAACCTGACCCGGTACTCCACCGGGAGCCAGTGCAGCTGGTAAAGCACTGGATGAATATGCTCCCATGGCAAGGTCCCCGTGAGGAGCCTCGCTGCAGCGTTCTGTACCCGCTGGAGTTTCTGGGAAAGTTTCAAAGGCAGCCCTGCGTAGAGCAAGTCAAATACATGGGAGCTTTTGCACATCAGAATGTTTTCAGGGCACACTGAACTCTTGGTGGAGAAAAAGTGGCAGCATATCCATTTATGCACTTGAAAAAGCTGTACCCGAAAACCCAGTTCTGCGCAGTCCATGTACACATCCTGCTTAACTAGCTTCAGCTTCCTAAGAAGGAAAGGAAGAATGGGCATACACTGTGAGATCATTATTTTCTTACCTGCCTGTCATCGTCATTGTGTTATCTCGATCATCTCCTATCTCTTCTATTTCTCAGTTAGTGATTTGCGGCGAGCTCTTGCCTGAGTTTTGTAGAGCCATTCATCAATTGACTCAAGAGCTGATGTTCCCCTATGTATTCCCATCGTCCCATTCTCCCACCCCTGTGGAGATATTTCTCATGGATAGGAAAGCTAAGATTCACAGCTAATATCATAATAACCTTGAGGAATGCAATTCTTTTAAACCTGTTGGTTCATCAGTCCTGGGACCTATTTATACAATGGACACCTTCAATATAGATAATGCTACATTGGAGCAATGCAAGACTACATCTGTGTGGCTACTGGGACTGGTATCTCCAGAATACATAGGCCCTTGGTGACTAGTTTATTTAAGACTCTTTTGTAATAGGAGAGCAGCATACTCAATTCAATCTTTCCTCTCTGCTTCCCCTATTAGCAGTACCTGCCAATGTATCCTTCGGGACTTTATTATTATTATTTTTCTTTTACACAGAAGTATATTAGACTGTAGAATTGTTTCCCAAAGGATATGGTAGGAACTGGAACCATTAAAGCTAGACTTGAGAAAGTACTCGTGGATATGCTGTGGAGAACTATCAATTCTGCAACGGGAGAGAAATGAACCAGTCGCCCTAATACGTCTTTTCTATCTCTCATTTCAGTGTGCTATATGGTATACCCTTAAGCTGATGCATCTAATCCCCAGGGACACTGCAGGGGAAACCATGACGAATGTAAGATGACTTTCAGATTCTAAGTGATAAAGCGTAATATTGAGGCCTGTTTTCTGTTTTTTTTTGGGGGGGGCACCATTGGCTCAAGCCTTCTAACCATAGCTGTCAACCTTCCCTTTTTTGCGGGAAATTCCCCTATCAGTAGTACTGATAGGGGAATTTCCCACAAAAAAGGGAAGGTTGACAACTATGCTTCTAACACTTGCTTCTTTTTCTTGCCCATGTCTTCTTTTGCGCTTCAATTTTTACACTGCTTCCACTTGTAAGGATTAATTGTAGTTGTCAGATCAAACAAGTTGCCTTCACGGTCACACGCGCGCAGGGGCTGAGACTCTGCCCCTGCACGATTGTAGGGATTCCCGCCGTCCCCCCCCCGTAGGCCAACCAATCCGGTTGGCTGAGGGGCGTGGCCAGGCACCCCTTTAACTAGGAGACGGCGGGAATTCTTCCCCCTCTCCTTCTTTGCCCCCCCAGCTGCATCGGTTCTCCCGCCCCCCACCCTTTAGGTTAGCTCTTGACCTTGCTATGGACTTCGGTTGGTCGCCCCAGTTGGCTGGGGGGCCTGGTAGGACTTTTTCCCATTTGGGCTAGCCAAATCGGGTTTTTTCGCCTACCTCGTAGCAATTTGTCACAACTTTGGTTTGGCGGTTAGGCATTGGATAACATCAATAGAGGTGAGAAGGGGAGGTAGTGCCATCACCTGCCCCTCATTGGAAGGGTATTCCGTTAAAGGTTTCCAGGGGCGTGGCCCTGTCCAAAGCCTAGGGAGGTTAGGACCTAAGGCATGCCCCAACGGTGATCACAAGCGGAGTTCCACTTGATACGCATCAGTGGGGCTCCCCTTGGTGGTTAACCCTTCCCGGACTTCCAACACTCGGGTTGGAGTCAGATATAGAGGTTAGGGTCCAATGCCTAAGCCAATACCGCTCAACATCCGTAACCAATAAAGTTGTGGCCTTTACGCCCATTAAAGTCTATATAACGTCTCATGTGTCATTATTCATTCGGGGAGGGAGGGACATTGCCATGCAATTAGAAGTTCCATGACTTGCCAGACTGAGTTGATAATGTCAATTCTTGCCTATTAGGAAAGTGTAGCAAAAACACAGCGTGCGTCATTTTTCATTTTCCCATCTTGGAAAATGAGACAATATATCAGTAATGGATGTAGGCATATGGGAGCTTAGATGGGGAAACGACTGGCTTGCAGAAGTAGATCCTTAAAATGAACGGCTGGTACTATTCCAGGTATATTAGAAGACCAAAAAATGCATCAGTATCTGGTTACATATGTGATAGCCCTAGGCACACCTTATATTGTTTTATTACACATGAAGCAGAGGAGCAGATCGTGTCCTTTGAAAACATGGTTAGAGAGGGGATATAAATATTTTAAATTAATAAATAAAATAGTAAAATGCAGTTTTGCATGATGAGATGCAGGACGTTAAGAAACCAAGCTCTCATATTTGCATACACCAGAGGTAGAGAGAGTGTTCCAGAAATGTATTGAGGACATGCAGAAATTTCTAGTGCTTTGTCAAAGTCAGTCCTCCGATTTCTCGAAAGATTTGTTCCCCCTCAAAAGAGGCTTCTGTTCATCTGCTTCATTTGCAGGACAATTTGGAATTTCTTTCGGACTTCAGTAGGTGCAGCGTTGAAGTTAGAGATGCATGTTGCATTTTGCCCCTTAGTGGAGAATGATATGGTGTATACATGGGAGATGCTGGTGTTTTGGATTTTAAGGTTGCAATTGTATGCTCGGTTTTTTTGAGAGTAGGTCATATCAAACACAGAGGGGTTCAATCCTGACACGGCGCACTGCTGGGAATTTTTCAGTTCTGTTCTGTTGCATCTGAACAGAAAAGATGCAACATTTTACAGCAATAAGATTTTGGTTGATAGCATTTTTTTTTGCCTCTCCATAAAAGTTGCTCAGCAGCACCCTAGATTGTATTGTTATCTGTGTGATGGTGAACAAAATGATACAAAAGTAATGGGTGCTGACATGTAGGATTTTTACCCAGCTAGCATGTTTTGCCATGCATCGGTGGACACATGGATTTTCCATTCAGGTGTGAGATCTTGACATGTGCCTATTTTTCTAGCTGCTTGTAAGGGTGGATAAGGCAAAGTATTTTTTGTGACTTCTTTGACTGAGAATGAGAAGTATAGGAACAGGTAACTTTGGTGATGCCACAATCCATGTGAATAGCAGAGATATCCTTTATGTGGAATTATATCATGTCCAAATGTATGATTCAAGCATTTTGTGCACATCATCCACATGAGGAGCGGCCGCCGAGACCACATAACACTGGTCTTGAAAGACCTACATTGGCTTCCAGTATGTTTCCGAGCACAATTCAAAGTGTTGGTGCTGACCTTTAAAGCCCTTATTGGCCTCGGTCCAGTATACCTGAAGGAGCATCTCCACCCCCATCGTTCATCCCGGACACTGAGGTCCAACGCCGAGGGCCTTCTGGCGATTCCCTCACTGCGAGAAGTGAAGTTACAGGGAACCAGGCCTTCTCGTTAGTGGTGCCCGCCCTGTGGAACGCCCTCCCATCAGATGTCAAAGAAACAAACAACTATATGACATTAAGAAGACATCTGAAGGCAGCCCTGTTTAGGGAAGTTTTTTAATGACTGATCTTTAATGTATTTTTAATCTTTTGTTGGAAGCCATCCAGAGTGACTGGGGAAACCCAGCCAGGTAGGCGGGGTAGAAATAATGATTTATTTATTTCATTAAAACCAAACACTAAAAGGTCATGGTAATTTGGGAGGGAGTGGAAATTTATCTACATTTTGGAATTAAGATCATCTGGACACTTTGCAATTTCTTCACAATAACTGTTTGCAGCAGCTTCTTTCTTCTCTTCTCATTTGGAGCTCTCTCGTGCCACCCAGATGATTGTGACTACAGGGGATGATTGTGAACATGAGAGTTGAAGGGCACCAATCACGAGTGTATATTACAGCTCCGTGGCTGCATACCCTCCAACATTCCTCAGATGGAAATAGAGACATTTCTCTCTCACACAACCCAAACTGACTCTCCTCGATCCCTGCTTTTTTGTCCTGCCCACAGAGCATTTCCTATCAGAAAAACGGCGTGTGCCAGCTGAGAAAACCCCTTAATCGCAGTTTTATTTTGTTTTATTCGTTGTTGGCTTTACAACAAGAAACACACACCAATATATAAATTTTAGAAGGAGGCAAGATTATATGTGGACTCACGAAGCAATTGTTAAAAAATCAAGACTCCCTGTACCCTGCTTCTCTCCTCCTTTCTTCCTCTGCCCTCTACCTGTCCCTCAGAGCCAGCACATCACATTGGGGCTGGGCCTCGGCAGCCTAAGTCTCCTCTTCATTACCCGCTCTCCAGAAGCTGCTATGAGCTGCCTGAGGGAGGAGGCCAGCAGCGGTGGCAATGGGGTGCTCCTTTGAAGCTACTGCAGCTGCCATCGCTCGGGACAAGCGCTGGCTCGTCCTCCCTGAGCTCAGAAGCGGTGGCATCAGTGGTGGGAACAGGGATATTCCAGGATCAAATCAGAAGCTTGGGAGGTGCCTTTCATAATTCCAAGCCTGTCCTTGAAAAATAGGGACCGGGGCCAAATATTCAATCTTACTATGCCATACTTTCCTTAACCCCTCCCTCGTATTTTATTGCATGCCACCCTTTGAAATTAACAGGATTGCTACAGGAAAATAAGGCCTTGTTGGATATCAGCCTACACACACACACACACACACACACACTACAAGTGAAATGGAGTTCACATGCGGGTGAGTGTCTCATTCTCTGAGCCATTGGTTCATTATATTTAGTGCTATTTGGCAAGGACACATCTTCAGCGGGAGGCCTTTGTACGGGAAACCAAACATGGGCAAAGGCGGACTAGCGTTGCTTAGCAACAGCTTTGACTTTGGTCAGGTACTATGAGGAAGCAAGATCCCTAAGTTCCATAGAATTGAGTCCATTCAAAGAATTTATTGTCATTTCTCAGAAGTGATCTTTCCCTTTTGTAAACTCTTTTATGTGCTTAGTTCGTGCAGCATTCACAAGGTATTAAAAACATAATGCCCTACAAACTCGAGTGAATTGCTGGGTAAGGTGAACTTCATCTAGTTAATACACTGTAATAGCTGTTATATACCCCGTATCCTTTGTATCCTATGCTCCAGCTTTTCTTTTCTTTTTTTTAAAGATTTTATTATTTTCCATATGCATATATAAAGAAAACAAAACGTACACCAATACACTGAAAATACAAAATACAATAAACAATAAACAAATCAAACAATAACACAATAAACATACGAAGAACACATACAAACCTGTCTAAACTCTTATCTTTGTCTCATTCTTATTCTATCTTCTACGCATAGAGGACTTCCCCCACACCCTCCACTGCGTTGTTAATTCAAATATACTTTAGGTAGCTATATATCTACTTTCATAACTATTAACCATCTTATTTATCCTCAGATTCCTTTGCTTAAAATATAGTTCTTAATCTATTCTCAAAATCTTCAGACATTCTTATTTGTATCTTATACTATAAAATTCTTACCAAAACTTTAATTTGAATTTATCTAGCTAAAGCCTATTTAACAGCTAATTCTGCTCAGATATTCAGTTTTACACCATTAATTAAGTAATCCTTAAATTTCTTCCAGTCCTTCGACACCTTCTCCTCCCCCTGGTCTCGGATTCTCGCGGTCAGTTCGGCAAGCTCCATAAAATCCATTAACTTCATCTGCCATTCTTCCACCGTTGGGATCTCTTCACCCTTCCAATTTTTTGCCAATAAAATTCTAGCTGCTGTTGTGGCATACATAAAAAATACTCTGTCTTGACTGGTTATCTGTTCATTGGTCATGCTCAAAAGGAAAGCCTCTGGTTTCTTACTAAAGGTAATTTTCATTACCTTTTTAAGTTCATTGTAAATCTTATCCCAGAAGACTTTAACCCTTGGGCATGTCCACCACATATGATAAAAGGTACCTTCCACTGATTTACATTTCCAGCACAAATTAGTCATTGACGGGTTCATTTTAGCAATCTTAACTGGTGTTAAATACCATCTATATAACATTTTCATAATATTTTCTCTTAAATTATTACAAGCTGTAAATTTGATACCTTCCTTCCACAGTCTTTCCCAGTCCTCCAACATAATGTTGTGTCCCACATCCTTTGCCCAATCTATCATTGTTGACTTAACCATTTCATCTTTCGTATGCCACTCTAGCAACAAATTATACATTTTGGAAAGGTTTTTTGAGTTCGATTCTATTAGCTCTGTTTCCAGTTTTGATTTTTCAACTTGAAAACCAATCTTCTTGTCTGCTTTAAAAATCTCATAGATTTGATGATATTGCAGCCAGTCGGTGACCTCGCTTTTTACCTGATCATAACCTTTCAATTTAAACGATTCACCTTCCTGCTGCAATATATCTGCATATCTTAACCATCTTGCAGACATATTAGGTCTCTTGTAGGCCTTGGCCTCCACCGGTGAGATCCATCTAGGGGTCTTTCTCTCTAACAAGTCTTTATATCTCGACCAAACCTGATACAAGGCTTTTCTAACAATATGATTTTTAAAAGTCTTGTGGACCTTAACCTTGTCGTACCAAAGATAGGCGTGCCAACCGAACATGTTGTCAAAGCCTTCCAAGTCTAACACATCAGTATTTTCCAGTTTAAACCAATCTTTCAACCAGCAAAAGGCCGCCGCTTCAAAATAAATCCTTAAGTCCGGCAAAGCAAAGCCTCCTCTCTCTTTAGAGTCCGTTAAAATCTTGAATTTGATTCTAGGCTTTTTTCCTTGCCATATAAATTTTGATAGGTCCTTTTGCCATGTTTTAAAACAGTCCAACTTATCTAATATTGGAATGGCTTGAAATAAAAACAGCATCCTTGGTAAGACATTCATTTTCACAGCAGCTATTCTGCCCATTAGTGAGAGTTTCAATCTTGTCCATATCTCTAAGTCCTTTTTTATCTCGGTCCACAGCTTCTCATAATTGTCCTTGTACAGGTTCAGGTTTTTTGCAGTGAGGTTGATCCCTAGATATTTTACTTTCTTAGCAAAGTTGAGGCCAGTAGATTCTTGTAACTCTTGTATTTGTTCTATTTTCATATTTTTGGTCAACACTTTGGTCTTCTGTTTGTTAAGTTTGAAGCCGGCTACCTGCCCAAACTTCTCGATTAATTCCAATGCTTTGGGGACACTACTTTCAGGGTCTCGTAGGGATAACATTAAGTCATCTGCAAAGGCACGTACCTTGTATTCCTTCTCTCCCACCCTTATTCCTTTGATCTGGTTCTCTTTTCGTAGCATATTTAGAAGAACCTCCAGGACCGTAATGAATAATAAAGGGGAGATAGGGCACCCTTGTCTTGTTCCTTTTTCCACTCTAATCTCCTCCGATATCACACTGTTGATTATAATTTTTGCTTTTTGTTCTGTATAAATGGCATTAATGCCATTCAAAAATCGTTGTCCAACTGCCATTCTTTCCAGATTTTTCTTCATAAATGTCCAAGAAATATTATCAAAGGCTTTTTCTGCGTCTATAAACATCAGTGCCGCATCTATGTTTATGTTTTTTTCCAGTTTCTCTAAGATGTCCACGACTATTCTAGTGTTGTTATTTAGTTGTCTACCTGGTAAAAAACCTGCTTGATCTTTGTGTATATAATCCTTAAGCACTCTTTTTAATCTTGTAGCCATGACATTGGCAAAAATCTTATAGTCCACATTTAAGAGTGAAATTGGACGATAATTTTTCATTATAGTCTTATCTGTATCTGGTTTCGAAATCAGTGTGATATAGGCCTCTTTCCATGTGTCTGGTGCCCTATCTCCTTCTAATATTTTGTTGCAAACTTCTTTTAAAGGCTGTGATAGCCAGTCTTTCAAGCATTTATAATATTTTGCTGTCAAACCATCTGGTCCTGGGGCCTTTCCTATCTGCATATTGTTAATTGCTTCTTCAATCTCTTGTGTCGAAATAGGGTGGTTGAGTATTCTTGATTTATCTTCTGGGACTTTTTGCAATCCATTTTTCTCCAGGAATTGGCCTATCTCTATTTCATCTGTCTTCTCCTCCTTATACAATTGTTTGTAGAACCTTTGAAAGTGCCATCTAATTTCCTCTGGATTCTCCACCATCTTTCCGTTTACTACCAAATTGTTGATGATATTTGCTTTTTGTCTTTTCTTTAGTTGCCAAGCTAGTAGTTTTCCACATTTATTTGCTGACTCGAAGGATCTCTGTTTCATCATTTTGATCTTCCATTCGATATCTTGATTTATGATTTTAGCATATTGGGATTGCAAGTATTTTATTTCTTTTTGTATTTTTTGATTCTTAGGGTGTCCTCTTAGTTCTTTCTCTTTTCCTTGGATTAGTTTCAAAAGTCTTTCCATTTCTTCGTTTTGTTGTCTCTTCTTTTTTGCCTTTTCACTTATCAGGAACCCTCTCATTACTGCCTTGCTTGCATCCCAAACAGTCCTCTTTTCCACCTCCGAATTTAAGTTGAATTGGAAATATTCCTTCATCTTTTTTACTGCCCTTTCTACCAGCTTGGTATCTCTCATCAAAGTATCATCCATTCTCCATCTTAAGGAGTCCTTGGAAATTAGTTTTAGATTTGCTTGTACAGGATTATGGTCTGAATATGTTTTAGGACCAATTTCTGCTTTGCACAATTTCGGTGTCAATTCGTTCGATATCCAAATATAATCTATTCTCGACCATGACTGCTGAGGTTCACTGAAAAAAGTTGCCTCTGTTTCCATAGGGTTTCTTAGCCTCCAAGTATCCACCAAATTTAAGTTGTCAACCATTTCAACCATTTTTTTAATGCTCCAGCTTTTCTATCATATTTTCCCCCCCCCTCTTTACTTCTGCTCTTTACCTGTCAGGGGGATTGATTGCCATTGTTGCTGCTGCTGTATAGGTAGCCCTTAGTCCTAATTAAAATATATTTTGCAATAAGCATAGTCTAATGCTATTACGTTGGCTTAACACCTTCTGCACTCTATCTTAAAACTGTTACATAGAACTTAGAATCATGGAGTTGGAAGGGACTCTGGGGGTCATCTAGTCGAACCTCCTGCAATGCAGGAATATGCAGCTGTACTTTAGAAAGCTCAAACCTGCAACCTTGGCGTTATCAGCACCATGCTCTAACCAACTGAGCTATACATATTGTGGACTTTTGTTTTGTTTTTCCCACCGGTCACCAACTTTTTTTTTTTTTTTGAAAAAACTTTATTTAGATTTAACAATTTCACAGCAAATTTAAAAACCTTTCATAGATACAAATACAAAGGAATAGCAACAACCGCAAAAGATTAAAAAAACACACAAGACAAACAAACAAACAAACAGCCAAAAGCAAAAACAACAAAAATAGAAACCACAAAAAGTTGAAAAGGAGAAAGGAAAAAATAAAAAAATAATAATAATAAGGAAAAAAGAAAAAAGAAAAAAAAGGATAAGACTAAGTGTATAGTCACGTAGATAGCTTCTTCCAATGCAAGGGAGACACAAGCAGAAAAAACAAAAAACAGTAGTTAATTCTAGTTACACATTATTCAACTTTTTTCTTTTCCTATATTCCTCCCTGCATTGCTGCAGTTCCACACAAATAATCTGGTCACCAACTTTTAGATGTATTTACAGGTGGGGTTTATTGAGCTAGTTTTACTGATTATGATGGGACTGATTATGTTTCTGACATCCCTTTCACACTGTTGTACCTGGGTTGTTGTTGTTGTTGCTGCTGTTGTTGTTGTTTTACTGCTATAACACTAGAGAGGTTCATGGTTAATCTCTATTCTTTTCAGCAATGAGCTGTAGTCAAGAAGCTTAAACATTAGTGTGGATTGGAGCAAAGCTGCTCCAAGCTCTTTCTGGAAACCCACATTTTTGCTCATTAAGATACATTTTGGCATACTGCATCATGCTAAGCATTTGCATATGGGCCAAACTACACATGATGAGCAGTTACTCAATTCTTCCTACCAATTTTCTGGTCTTTGGTTTTGTTTAAAATGAAAAGCAGCTGTGGGAGACTGAAATTGAGAATAGTAAACTGCTGCTTAATCCTTCCTTTCCCTGCCATTTTTTAAAATTATTTTTTTTATTGATGCTTTCGTCAAAAAGATAACGACTAGAATATATTGAGACACCAAAGCATTAAATTAAAAACAAACACATCCAACAACCTTTAATCCAAGTGCTCAATAATTAATTGATCTCATCAGAGAATTTGATTCACAAAATACTCCTCTCAACAGGTGAATATTTGACAGAACTGAATTTCCTACCATCCTTGTGCATCTGAAGTGGCATTTTCTTGGTGATATTTATATATTCACGAATTCTGTTTGGGGAGTTTCCAATAACCCTGGTGTGGAAGAGAGACACTTGGAATTTAGAATTATGCATTTAGTGCATCATTAATCAATTTGAATGTGGATTTTGAAGATCATTAATGTTTTTTCTCCTTTCAGCTCATGTAGAAATCTAAGACAAACACATCTGTTCCACAGGTAAAATAAAACATCATTATTATGTAAACAGAAGTTTGAAAGCTGCATTTCTCCCCCTTCCCTAAGGTTACACCCATTCTTTTGCTTTTTGTCAACTGGTTGTGGTGGTTATTAGAAACAGTAAACTCCAAGCTTGAAACTAATTAGCTGACAGCCCAGCAGATGTAACTTAAGGAGACAGTGCAAGCCATTCGTTTATGTTAAATGATTTTAGATGATAACTTCTGGGGATTGCTACGAGAAGATGGAACATTAAGATGATACGTGAGCAGGTGCTGCCTAGGAAACAGTTTCAGCGTGGATCTGAACAGATTGCGTGGGACAAAAAATGCTCAAGGGGGTTTCTAACATTGCCATCCTGTTTCGATTCCTCGCTCCGCATAGCTTGGCTACAATAACTGTGCTGTTCGACAGCACAGTGACAGAGGTGGACCATATGAAATAGATCTACACCTGGAGGCTCAGTGAATGGTTCCAGAGAAATTACACACTTCATTACACTTAAGCACAGAGAGATGGGGAATAATGAAATTCTAATAGGAGGCAGCCATAGGGTACAGATTATTGACATAAATGGCAGCTCAGGCAAATGCTTAGATTTTAGGGAGGGAGGGTGGATAACTACCAAAAACAACAGCAGCAACAGTCAGCGATGAGAGCTGTTGTTTGGCATTCAGGAAAAAAAGAGAGAGGAAATAATGCAATCAGAGGGTAGTAAAATATGTGACACGGGAAATGCATCTTATGGATTCATCAAAGTGCTGATAACTGGTAAGGCAAATCCTTTGCATGCAGAAACTGACAGGTATAAGGCACCTTCCTGCCCATAGATGCCAACTCCCTGGGGCCCTGGCACCCACAAAATTCCCCATGAAAGGCCCAGTCACCCACAAATTTTGGTGCCAGGGCCATGCAGGCTGCATAGCCCCCACGGTGCCGGGTCTCCCACAGTCGTGGGGCCAAGCTGGCACTCCTGTTCCTGTCTCCCTAAAGGGCATGATTAGGCAACAACAGAATGTCTTAACTAGCTTAGCTAAAGCATTGGTAAAGTAAAGATAAAGGTACCCCTGACCGTTAGGTCTAGTCGCGGACGACTCTGGGGTTGCACGCTCATCTAGCTCTATAGGCCGAGGGAGCCAGCGTTTGTCTGCAGACAGCTTCCGGGTCATGTGGCCAGCATGACTAAGCCACTTCTGGCAAACCAGAGCAGCACACAGAAATGTTGTTTACCTTTCTGCCGGAGTGGTACCTATTTATCTACTTGCACTTTGACGTGCTTTCAAACTGCTAGGTGGGCAGGAGCTGGGACCGAACAATGGGAGGTCACCCCATCGCAGAGATCCGAACCGCCGACCTTCAGATCAGCAAGCCCTAGGCTCTGTGGTTTACACCACAGCACCACCCACGTCCCTAAAGCATTGGTAAGCCAAGTTAAAGAGAGTATTAACTCAAGAGTCTGCTGTGATCCTCAAGTCAGCAGCTACACAATCCTCAGATCTTCTAGGAGGACTAGCTGTATTTTACTGTAACCATGGGTGATATGGTGGGCCTTATATTTTTGGGTGCTTGATTTCTGTACGTGGAAAGGTTTCTAGCTGGCTGTGTCTCTTTGAAAAACGGGAACTGCTTTTGAAAAAGAACCTCAATGGTGAATACACCTATAATCCTTCTTTAAAGGAAGAAGTGACACAGGAGGCAGAGAGGGAGAGAGAATCTCACAATGTAGGATTCCGCCCCCTCTGCAGAAGCTGGACAGTGATTTGTCACAGATCATATGAGAAGAAATGGCAAGAGAGCCATCAACCTTCGAGACGGGACTGTCATGGTGCCGCTGTACAAAAGTAAGCTTGAAGCTGCTGAAGGGCCTTGATGTGGAAGCATGCAACTGATACTGGATGCTCCTGCAACTATGCAGTCTGCAAGCACACACTTTCATGGTACCAGCTGCAGCACCCTCTGTCCACTGCCTCCTTCTGAGGCTTGAAGGTACAAATGGGCGTTCCTTTTCTCCCTGAATCACCATGCCGTTGCCGTAGCTCTTTGCTGCTTTGCTATTGGCTCCCTACATGTGGAACTGTGAGGACCCAAAAACACAGATTTTGCAAAGAAATAGGCAAATTTGTCTGTTTCGCTTTCTCGTTTTTTTTGTCAGTCTTAAAAGTTCAGCCCTTCGTGTTTCTGCACTCCTGTGTGATTTTTGTTAAGTCCTTGTGAAAATTCGTCAGCCTTTTGGTGCAAATTTTTCTAGGATACATATTTCGTCTATATTATTCCCCCTAATATAATGCTTTTGTCTATTCAGCAATATATGGATTGTTATGCATACTTGAGCCCAGAATATGCACATTTGTACACATTGCTTAGATAGAGAACTGCACTGCAAAATTCAGAGAAGTGCAAATTTCAAAGGATGTCAGTGTTTCAGTTTACATATTGTTTGGGAAAGTGTGGATTAGGTAAATTCACATTTAAATGTGAACTGAATCTCATTTCTCCTCCTTTTCTAACTGGAAGTACAGTACCTGTCAAGTGCTTCCCCAAACATCAATATACAGGTATGTGCTTTTCAGAAGTCACCAGTGACTGCTGGCCCCTTTGCTATGTCTGAAGAAATGAAATATGCATGCTTTTCGATTGTCCAGGAAACATCACAAACACAAATAATGTAGGTCAGCCAGGTTGCAGAAGTGAAGCTAAGGGTGAGGTTATAGAGCATCTCCTGTTTTCCTCAAGACCTGGATCCAACTCTGGACTGCAAAGTGGCCATTGCAGCTTCCTATAAGCCTCTGAGACTTTCAGATTTCATTTTGTGTGGTCAGAATGAGATGTGAAATAATGCTGGCCTATTTCGCAATCGAGGGAATGAGATGATCTGTGGCCTTTAAGAAACTAGCAATGTTGCAACCCTCCCTAGCATTGCCAGCTTACTCTTGATGCAGAAATATATATGATCACATTGGGGGTAGGGGGACTCTAAATAGCAACAAATCCAGATATCAGTTCCAACAGAGTCAAAACGCCAGGGATCATACAACATCCTGAAATTACTTATTCTAAATTTTGAATTTGTTTTTAAATACAATCTTTACCTATAGCTCATTGTGCTTCTTCAATTATTATTCGCGATCCATTTTCTAATGTACCATTCCAAACAGAAAAGAACTTCGAAGTTCCCTTAGTTGCTTGAGATAGATAAGTTTGTAGTTGTCAGAAGATAAATTATAATTCCTAGGCCTGCTTTAAGTGCAATTCCCTTAAAGCAACACAACAAAATTACCCTGGCATCTTCAGGTAATAAATAACCTTCTGTTTCATTAGAGATAATAGTTTTCCGAAATCCTTGAACGATTGAACATGTCCAAAAAAATGATAGAAATCCACATAGATGGTTGCACATCACCAGCGCCGACCTTGTGGTAGGCTATAAATTGTATAGCTTAGTCTAAATTCAGTACCACTAAACTGGCTTCAGACCAGAAGTGTCTTGGACAAAGAGACCTCTGCTACTCCTTCCATCACCTGCCTCCTCAGATGGCCTCTTATCACTCAAGAATGGCTTTTCAAGGGCTGGAGATGGCTGTAATGGGGTGCAGGGAGTCAGAAAAGTTCTACCCATGGCATCTCTGTATCCAACCCACTATATTTTTCATACCCCCACCCCCTGCTTTTAAATCAGATGAAGTTACACCAACAAAGATACATTATATATATATATATATATATATATATCGCAAATCTGTTCCCACATTTAAGCTGTGTACACATTAACATTTACTCTCGCTCCAGTGTGCCCCCACTCCTGGTATTTGAAGCTAGCCACAGACCATAAGACACTATCCTGTAGATTCTTGATTAATATTGCTGTTTTTTATGTGTTCCCCCACAAATCAGTTTCCATTCGATTGGAACATGTAAGCTATAGAATTTTGGGGACAACTCATTACACTGTTATTCTCATCCAGTAGTGAAGACCATGTTAACATTATGGTCACCTTGGGGGACATGTAGAAAGGCCAAAAATGCATGCCAGTTTTGACTCCCCTTCTTCTGAGTTGCGGGAATCAACATTCACTGCTATTTGAGATCATCTTTTACACCTGGATTGACTGAAACATCCAATCAATACTACATTAATCTGAAGTCACCAAATGGAAAAGGATTACTTGCATTTTTTATGCCATCAAAAGAGTTGTGTGAGGGTGTTTGTGAGTGCAGGCATGCAGTGCATGCTCTCCTTTTGATCATTTTGAGTGTCTCCTTGAATCTTTTATATGAGCTTTGGTATCTCATTGCTGGAAAATCAATTTCTATTCAATTAGGAGATGAAGATTTCCCTGCTGGAAACCAAAACCAATCAGTTGCAGTTTTCAGGCTTTTAGATTATGGCTCCCTAGTGCATACAACAGAATTATTATATGATCACTATGGATATCAGATTGTGGGTGATAATGACCAAGGGTTATCTTTATATATGTTGATGAAGAGTTATATTATAACGTCAGCTATACCTTTCTAATGTTCTTCAGCATTAGGTAGATTTGACAACATCCGTTTTGTCATCTTAAACTTTGGGATTTTCTTAATATAGCTCACACAAGTGAAACACGGCTTACAATCATAAATAGAGAGGAAAAAAATTCAAGAAATTTCATCATGCCCATTTTGGTTCATGATGGGCAACTACTTTTGCCACCCATTTCTTATAAAAAGTGTTTGTGTGGCCATCATATGAAGAATGTATATTGGTTAAATTTTCTGCTTTTTATAATATACTGGAGAAAAACATCATTTATAGAGATATGACTGAGGAAGTAAGTGATGTGCTTAATCAAAAAGCATTTTGAATTGTTATAAATCCAGAAAAGTTGATTTTCAGGGATACCGCCCTATAATTCTGTATTAAAATTGCATTACCTAAGGATTTAGAAATACTTTAATGCACAAACAGCTCCAGTGTAATGAAGAGAAGATTAGGTCATCCTGCGATTAAAACATCCTGTCCTTTCATGCGCCGTAGATTCTTAACAAAATAAAATTATGCAAATAGGAGCAGGATATTTATTTTGAGAAAGGTAAAGTTTTAAACCGTAATCAAGCTGAAATACTGTAAAATGAGATGTACCGCAACAATAATTTAAAGTAATAGCCTAGATGTCATTTAAGCAATTTGCAAACCGTATATTTCCCTGCTGTGTTTGCAAGATTACCTTGTGAATCATCAGGAGCCATAACTCAAAAAAAGTCTCTTGATTTACATTTGCCTGAGTACTAAAGGCAAGAAAGGACAAATAGCGCAGTGATCTTGTAGCTACATTACAATAAAGCAAGGGGTACTTTTTCCACCCACACGCCCAACTTCCATGCCTTCTGCTATATTCTGGGAACTTGTAGTCTAGATGTGCTATATGGCTGTCTGCCACCGTTTATAAAAGGTTTTACGGAGGTGTGTATATTTAATTTTACGATCGGTATTATAAGACATTATAAGACTATAAAAGTGCAACTCTCAGCACTTCTGAAATGCAGGTTCTAATTTGTCAGATTTGTTTTAAAGCTGCAGTCTACAGAAAAAGCTTCATTAAGGGCCTTGCCATCATGGCACACAGGCCAGTTCTATCGTCTTAGATCCATGTTCTGCCTGAGTGGCACTCTTTGGCTTGGCTATTTGCTTATGCCACTCCAGCACCTTGCATAAGAAGCAATTATCTGGTGGGTTGACCAATGAGGTTACACCCCAATCCACACATTGGGGCCACACTGATACAGACCAAATGCCCTTCTCAGTCAACCTTTTCTCATTCAGTTCCCTACAGTTTTTATGATAATCTGAATAATATATACATATTAGCCAACCATACTCCTAGTAAAACACTCCTATCCTGCTGGTCCTTGCTGTGAGGCTTGCTCTCATCCAGATTTATAGAATCCAACAATCAAATTATATATCCAACCAGCAACCAACACCAGATTATGGAGTAAGAGCAAAGTTTTGCTGTAATAAAACAGTGTTTTACGAAGCAGATTGTATCTTTACCCACCTCAGGAAATTTAGTAAAGGTAAAGGGAACCCTGACCATTAGGTCCAGTCGTGTCCGACTCTGGGGTTGCGGCGCTCATCTCGTGTTATTGGCCAAGGCAGCTGGCGTGCAGCTTTCGGGTCATGTGGCCAGCATGACAAAGCTGCTTCTGGCGAACCAGAGCAGCGCACGGAAACGCCGTTTACCTTCCCGCCAGAGCGGTACCTATTTATCTACTTGCACTTTTGACGTGCTTTTGAACTGCTAGGTGGGCAGGAGCTGGGACTGAGCAATGGGAGCTCACCCCATCGCGGGGATTCGAACTGCTGACCTTCCGATTAGCAAGCCATAGGATCTGTGGTTTAACCCACAGCGCCACCCACGTCCCATTCAGGAAATTTATTTCCAACTCTAAAAAAATAATCAAAACATTTATTCAAAAGCTACAATACAGCTTTGTCCACATAATAGTACAGAATGGTCACTCCCATCCTCAACCCCAATTTATACCCCCTATACTGCTGTCCTTCACTCCTAGAAACTGAAAAACATTGAAGGGTGGAAGGAAGACAGGGGAGGGAAGAGAGAAGCTCACATGCACCAAAAGATAGCTCCAGATGTTTCCAATTACAACCCCATCATCCTGACCATTGGCCATGTTTGTCAAAACATCTGGAAAATACTAGGTTGAAGCAGGCTGAAATATGTCATGGGGGGGTCTTTCTTCCATGTTTTCCCTCATTCCTTCCATTTCAGGTTGCCTGAAAGGGGGTGAAGGGGCTACTTGTCCACTTACTTTCGTGCTTTGTTAATCACTCCTTGAAAGTGCTACACTGATGAACCTGCTGTTGGCCAGACTTTGATCTTGGACTTCTATGATCAAGGACAAATGAAATATATGTGATTTATAGTGCCAACTTTCATGTAGCCTCAGCACCTTACATTGCTTCTCACTTTCTGAATTAGCAAGATCACATGATGTAGTTCCCTTGAGATTACTGTGAAGAGAAAGACATGTTTTGAGGTCAATGGGGAATATAGGAAAATAAAAGGGAGGTCATTGTAGGTGCTGTTCCTATAGCTTGGGGAAGAGAAAGGAGAGCATGATGCTATGAAGTGAGGCCTTCTGGGAAGCTATTCTCTCACAGGCTTTTTTTTTTTTAACAGACCCTTGCCACCCAGCAAAGAAGATTTCTCTTGCCTAGTCCCCATAGCCTAGGCCAAAAACAGCTGCAACCGTTTATTTTTAAACCTTGTGCATCAAGTCTTTGGATTCCTTGAGAACTGCAATGGAAGACTGCAGCACAAAGAAATTGGTTGAAAGTCGAGCCAAATCGGGAGCCCACATTTTGCAAAACCCTTTGCCCTGTGCAAATAGCTTCCCTCCACTATTATTGCCATTATCAGCTATGCTCCATACAAGCAGGGATGAAAACGTTCTGCAAATGATCCCTCCCCTCTCTTGGAAAGTTTTGTCATGAGGTGTGGATTGCACCACAGAGACTCATCATGGGCAATCCAAAGTGCTTAAGAAGTGTTCTGTTAATTTCTTCGGTGTTAATCTTCATTGTTTAAACTCATCTTTGACCTTAATATATGCAAAAGCTAAAGAGATTATTAAAAAGGCATCAAAGGTCTCCTGCGGTCTCCCTGGGGGGGATATATATATATATACACACACACACACACACACACACACATACACATATATGAAACTCAAAAAATTAGAATATGGTGGAAAGGTTCATTTCTTTCAGTAATTCAACTTAAAATGTGAAACTAATATATGAGATAGACTCGTGACATGCAAAGCGAGATATGTCAAGCCTTTATTTGTTATAATTGTGATAATTATGGCGTACAGCTGATGAGAACCCCAAATTCACAATTTCAACTTTGGGGTTTTCATCAGCTGTACGCCATAATCATCTCAATTATAACAAATAAAGGCTTGACATATCTTGCTTTGCATGTCATGAGTCTATCTCATATATTAAGCTCCAGTAGCTAATGAAAACAATTGCTTACATAAATGGACTTTTCCACGATATTCTAATTTTTCGAGTTTCACCTATATATATATATATCTATATATATATATCTATATCTGATCTTATAAAACAGTGCTGTGAAGTTTTCAGTGATCAGGGAAAAGAGAAAGCCAAACATTATTTTGAAGAGAAGTGCCTAGTTTTGAACCCTGTTGGGTGTTTTATTATTATTATTATTATTTTGTGCAAAGCTGTTCCTAAAGTTCTGCTCTGTTTGCTTTATTTTTCATCGCTGTGATGAGTTACGCCCCTCGTGCCATTACTCACTACCCAGTCACCATTTTATAGGGGTGCCATCCATTAGATGAAACCCTACTTGATAAAAGAAATAAACCTGTTCAAGGAATAGATTTACTGCACGCCAGGGCCATGAATTAAGAACCCTCCTAACTCTCCCGTGTGTTCTATATTTCCTTGCCATTTAGCACATCTCTTAAAAACAAACAAGAAATATCACCTCTCCTCTTCCCTGCTCCCTCTCTGTGAAGGCAAATTGAATCTAAAATAAAAAAAGAGAAATGCATAGATTAAAAAGATGCTGAAGTAACTTTTTTTCTTTCTCCCTGCACTTTGCTTTTCCATTGCAACTTTCACACCTCTCAACAGTGTGTGACATGCAAGCTCTGTTTGTTCTTTTGCTGTTCTCTGGCATCCCACACTGCAACAAATGAGACTTGTACATTAACTGTTTGCTGAGGATGTAATCTGGGGCCATGCTGCTGCACGCCCCCAAATTTGCTCTACTGCTGGCCTGCTTCTTCACAGGTATCCTGTCTGGTACTTTAATCAAAAAGATGCTTCTTTCACTAGACATAGCCTGCTCTAAGTTACTCCTTAGAAGTGTTTCAGAATGAGAAGTTGGGTGGTTAGAACCAAACCAAAGAAAGAACAAAAGCACAGCCAGTTTTGCATATTCAATACGCAATGCAGAGCTGCTCAGATGATCCATGTGGTATCAATTTGTTTTCAATAACATGCAGCTTTTATTTGGCTTCTCTTAAAATGTTTGAGGTTATAATCTGAAGGCATCCCTGTGGAGGGAAGTTTTTAATGTTTGATTATTTATTGTGCTTCATGTTTTAATTTGTTGGAAGCTGCTGAGAGTGGCTGGGACAACCCAGTCAGATGGGTAGCATGATCATAGAATAATATAATCTTAGAGCTGGTAGGGACCCAAGGATCATCTAGTCCAGCCCTCTGCAATGCAGGAATCTCAGCTTAGTAATCATCATCATCACCATCATTATCATCATCATCATCTAGAAGGTTCTAATTCATTGAAGTAAGCCTAACTTGTTTTTGAATTTCATACAACTCCACCTTTGATATCTTTGCTTCTGGAATTGTCTGCATTGCACAAACCATATCCAATATTATTCTTCAAGGGAAACTGACACAATGCGTGTTCTGTTCCCTGTTGCTGGTCCATTATCTATTGTTGTTCAGTGCCTGTTGTTTGAGACTGGGGCTCTCTCTGACTTGCCCGCTCGTCTAAGCACACTGTGATATGTCATCCTGATCCTATAGTCCACCAGATGGCTGAGAAGCCCATCTCAACATGAGCTTTTGACCTTGAAATTCTTCACTCTCCTGAAAATGAAATGCACAAGAAAAATTGCTCTCTCTCTCTCTCCCCCAGAGTATGTCACCATAAACCATGTGGACTTGTGGGGATATAGCAATACATTCCTTGTTCAATACAGGTCTTTTGGCTTTAATTTATATACGAGTCAAAACCTACTTAGCTGATATTTTGATTCACTTCAATGGGTCTGGCAGGTGGGCAAACTGCCCGGTTTTCTTTTTCCTTCTTCACAAGATATTACAAAGTTTCGGAGAGCTAATTTGCAATGGTGTGGGGAAAGTTTGCAAGTTATCCAAGTCCTTTGCTCGCTCCCACATGCTGGGTAGGACCACAAATTAGAATTTCAGAACTAAAAGAGAGGTGGCGATGTGTGGTAGGAGGAACTGTGGTGGTCTGCAGGTTTTATTTCCTTATAGGGACCTATCAAAGGTTGCATGCCAGTGGTGGATGCGGACAGAAGCAAATGTAGGGGAAGCAACAAATGCTATTTGATTCACATAACCTTCTATATCCTCCGTCTAGGCAAGCAGGAAGCATTACCAGAATTCAAGAACACATTGTCTCCAGGAAAACCACACACTCAAGGAGGGTACAAGGTAAGGCCAGTGAAGGGTATGGTCTGAGGAGAATTCTGAGGACCAGATAGAGAGGTCTGGGTGGCTGCATTTTGGCTTGAGACCTGAGTTTCCCCATTCCCAGTGTCTCTCTCTTTAAGAACCTATAAGAAACACAGGGCAAGTCTTTGCTACTGTCATGCTCAGACTACTGGGAGGGACTATCAAAGCAATGCTATATGGCTGTGTTATAGAGTTCTACAACGCTGGTGGCACTGTGATCTAAACCACTGAGCCTCTTGGGCTTGCCGATCGGAAGGTCAGTGGTTCGAATCCCAGCAACGGAGTGAGCTCCCGTCACTCTGTCCCAGCTCCTGCCAACCTAGCAGCTAGAAAGCACGCCAGTGCAAGTAGATAAATAGGTACCACTGCGGTGGAAGGTAAACGACATTTCTGTGCACTCTGGCTTCTATCACTGTGTTCCATTGCATCAGAAGCGGTTTAGTCATGCTGGCCACATTACTAGGAAAGCTTTCTGCAAACAAACACAGGCTCCCTTGGCCTGAAACGGGATGAGCTCGGCACCACATAGTCGCCATTGACAGGACTTAACCATCCAGGTGTCCTTTACCTTTTCCTTTTTTTACAGCTCTCAGCTGGAATCTTTAAACTCCTTAGCTTTGGAGTGCAGAGCCTACAGTCATCTATGGGCTAATCCAAAATACAGTTTATAAGGCTTACTGAAGAACCTTACACATGCCTAGTCAGAAGTAAGTTCGGAGCTGGATTCAGGGGATCACAACCAGTTTGGTCACAGTGGGTGTGGAGCCTTGGGGTGCCACTGGGGGCTCTGCAACTATGATTTAGAACTATAATGAAGTATTAGAGGTGGAGGGGTGCCGAATTTTGGCATTGCACCGGCACCGCTGAAATTTGAGACCCCAAGTTCTACCACTGGTAAGTTCTATTGAGTTTGATAGAGCTTTTGTTGTTGTTCAGTTGTTCAGTCGTGTCCGACTCCTCGTGACCCCATGGACCAGAGCACGCCAGGCACCCCTATCCTCCACTGCCTCCCGCAGTTTGGCCAAACTCATGCCAGTCGCTTCGAGAACACTGTCCAACCATCTCATCCTCTGTCGTCCCCTTCTCCTTGTGCCCTCCATCTTTCCCAACATCAGGGTCTTTTCCAGGGAGTCTTCTCTTCTTATGAGGTGGCCAAAGTACTGGAGCCTCAACTTCAGGATCTGCCCTTCCAGTGAGCTGATAGAGTTTACTCCCAGGTAAATGGGTATAGCAGGGTTCTTCAATATGGCGCCCATATACACAATGGCACTCGATATCTTCTGCCAGTGTCCACAAAACCCCACTGACCCCATGGACATGAGGTGGAGAGGGTGCTTGCCTTTTTCCCCATTGAGAAGTGCATAGAGCTGAAGGGGGAAGTTGGAAAAGTGGTGTTCTTCCCCACTTCCCTTTTCAGCTCTGTGCCCTTTCCAAGGCTCTGATTAATTCTACCAGATCCAAATTTACCCTGAACACTGGGAAAAGCAAAGTGTATGTTGGCACCCAGGATACTGATTGGTGCCTATAGCTGTTCTCCTATATCTAGGAGCTCAATGGGACTTAACATCTGAGTAATCTATCTGCAAATTGCATGGTAAATGGATTATTCCTGTAACCAATTGACTGTGTCTCTTGCATTCAGACATACTTCTCCCGAGGGCAAGTATCTGGATGCAAGTCTGTATCTCAGTATATGCTACCGTATTGTGGAATGTTCCTCAAAGCACCCTCTTTCCCCGCTTCTCTGTTATTCTTTGCAAAAACTGCGTTTTTCAACTCCGCATTCGAGATAGGAGAGAGAGAAAAACAATTCTTTTGTTAGTAGGCAGGACAGCTTTTGCTGTATTCATTAAATATATATATGCCCACTTACATTTTCCAATAGAGTAAAAGTCTTGTTAAAATAAAATAAAAAAATAAAACGATCTCTGCCCCAGAACTCTTATGTTTAAAAGGTCTTCTTGATAATGACTTGGGGTCTCAGACATTTAATCCTTCCAATGTAGCAAACCGTTCTTTCACCAGTTAGAACTGATATCGAGAAGTGTAGTGAAGCGATAGCATCTTTAAATTATTTAAAACAAAAATTGCAAAAGAGCAAAAGGACAAACATGAAAATCCTTATGCCCCGGTTAAAGAGGAATGCCTGCCATAGACTAATGCTGCGTAAATACCATTTTAATGCTTCATGTTGTCTGCAGGGTTCTCTCTGTATTACAGTGTGGTCCTTTGGTTTTAGGATTATTTTCACTTTCTCTCACTCACACAAAGAAACCTGTTACAGGAGACTTTATTTCACTTGGCATATTTTGAAAGGAAAATTATGTTATTTTCCATAATTATGATAACATAATTATATGTAAAACAGAATGCGACTCATACATTTAAGAAGGGTGTAGAATATCTTTCATCCAACTGACTGTATCATGGTAGGCAAGATTTCATCCTTCAAATGTGGCTGGACTACCATTGCCATCCTGTCTGACAAGAAATCATGTTGGCTGGCCAGTTGGCTGGCCGGTTGGCTGGTTGGGAGTTGCTGTCCAAGAAAAACAGTAAAGCAACACATTGGACCACCTATGGATTATATAAATACGTGAATCAAAAGACGATAGAAGCTATTTCTATTCAATGCTTAAGGAATGTGGTCTTTGCAAATTTCTGTATATAATGACGCTAATAGTGAGCCCATCCATGTATTAGTCTAAGAGTAATGTATGGATTGGAACTGCTATCCCCTATACACTTCTCTGAATGTTGTGATTTGGTTCTTGGTTTAAATATATCAAAATATGAAATGAAATATGAAAATTACGTGCTAAAATAAACATTAAAATACATTGTGTTGGCACTTCCCCTTCTTGTTTCTTCTGCCACTGATATGTCACTGATGTGCCCCTGCCCCCTTTTGTCCCCAATCTGCCAGTCCTTTATTTGTCTGAGCCCCGCAGATAGTTCACTCCTCTGCAACACGACCAACGTGATCTTTTGTTTCCTTTGTAGCAGCTGTACAATTTGACACCGTGGCATGATTAACTTTTCACCCTCAGGTGTTGGAATGTTTGTGGACATTCCAGGAGCACATGGCAGCTAAGTCAAGCAACTGGAGGACATTGACTCATCATCATGTGACTTCCAGTTTTTTATATGCCTGTTACAGATGGTGAAGTTGCAGTGGGAAGATAAGTGGAAGGAGAAAGTTTCTAGACAGCTGACAGAACCTGCAAATTGATATATGGATGAGATTGGTCTTCTTAAAATGTTTCAGTAGGAAACGTAAGACATATTTGAACCAAAATCTGGAAGCTTTTATCTGTGTAAGCCAGACTCCATGTGATAGAAGCACAATCCAGTCCTTGGCTCTCTGAATGTTGCATTTTCAAAAAAAAACCTCAAGACTAATCCCTTTCATCCAGAGAAATATTCATTTCAGGTGACAGCTGAATGGAGGCATCAATCAGCTTCTAAATAAATGACAAGTGGACACCTTAACGGAGACGATGCATTATACTAAGGCTGACCAATTCCATACGTTTTGTGCCACCTGTGATAATTAGATGTTACAGCTCAGTGGTGAGCTTTATTGTTCATCTCCTGAAGGCATTTTCTCCTGTGAAAAATATCCAGATGTCTATCTCTCAGGTGGTCAACCCATTGTACTTGCTTGTCCCAATTGAAAAGGGGAAGGGATGGAACAAACAGACAAGGAAAGCAGCGGCGCGCAAGGAGGGCATTTTGCATTACAATAAGATATTTAATAGCACAGAAATTTCCTCCTGAGCTGCTACAATTCCTCAATCCCATCACACTACAGTACACTGTGTGTCATGAAGCATATGTTTGAGTGGGTTTCTTCTCTGTCAAGAAAGTGCAATCTACCCTTGAATGAAATGAAATACACATGCAGTGCTACTTGACAAAACAATGCTTGTTCGAGGGCCTGGTTGTATTGTTGAGATGTGCTGCTTTAAAAAAAAAAAATACAGTCCAATAAATGGACCACTTTGAGTTATACAATTGCTAGCAGAATTTCTGCCAGCGGCTTTTTCTGTGATGGATATACCGGAAATGGAAGAGGCTTAATATTAGGCGTGCGTATTCATTCTATTTTGGGACCAAATAACGGGGCCTGTTAGGGTGATTTTAGCCCTTCCTGTGTCCAACTGAGGCATTTCAATTTAGATCAGCACCCAGAAAGCTTTTGTGACACACTGCCAGTCTATGTTTCTGTACTCTCTACTTTGTTGTCAGTATACCTCTGTGTTATTTTAGAGCTCTCTATTCTAGGTCCATGGTCTAGGGAAAGAATGAGGCTCTCTAAATGCTGCCTGCAGGACACCGAAGTCTTAGGATCATAGAACTGTAGAGCTTGAAGGTACCCCAAGGGTAATCTTGTCCAGCCCCCTGCAATGCAAGAATCACAGCTAAAGGATCCCTAAAAGATGGCCACCCAACCTATTTAAAATCATCCAGTGAAGGATCCACCCTTCATAGGTAGTCCATTGTCCTTTCAAACAGCTCCTACCATCATTTATGATGATGATGATGATGTTTTATTGAAATTATATACTGCCCTATACCCGGAGGTCTCAGGATGCTTCAACATAAAACCCACTATATATATATCTCCAATAACACCCCCCCCCAAAAAAAGAGCCACGTTTTAAAAGGGCATATGGTGTCAATCAGATCAACTAAAGGCCTGGTTTTAAAAGGAAAGGTTTTGCATGACATTATATACCTAAAGGTGTATAATGAAGGGGCCAGGCGAACTTCCCTGGGGACAGCATTCCATAGACGGGGAGCCACTGCAGAAAAGACTTGTCCTCGTGTGGCCACCCTCCGGACTTCTCGAGGAGGTGCCACACGAAGAAGGGCCTCAGAAGATGATCTCAGCGTCTGGGTAGTTTCATATGGAAAGAGGCAGTCCTTGAGGTATTTCATAAAGTTCTTTCTAATGTTTAATCAGAATCTCCTATCTTCAGGAGATTTGAATTCATTTAATGTAGCTAGCTGTTCCCTTACCACCTCTTTCCCTATCTTGGGCTGCATCTCCCTCTCTGCATCATTTATTCCATTATCGCCAGACCCTCTCTTGATGTTGCAAAACAGAACACGGCACTTTTCAGTGATAGCTAATCCATGGCTATTTGATGTACCTTTGGGGACTATTAATTTGCTGATGAAGATTTATCATTGAAACAGTTAATTGTTGTTGTTTTCAGTCGTTCAGTCGTGTCCGACTCTTCGTGACCCCATGGACCAGAGCACGCCAGGCATGCCTATCCTTCACTGCCTCTCGCAGTTTGGCCAAACTCATGTTAGTAGCTTCGAGAACACTGTCCAACCATCTCATCCTCTGTCGTCCCCTTCTCCTTGTGCCCTCCATCTTTCCCAACATCAGGGTCTTTTCCAGGGAGTCTTCTCTTCTCATGAGGTGGCCAAAGTACTGGAGCCTCAACTTCAGGATCTGTCCTTCTAGTGAGCACTCAGGGCTGATTTCTTTAAGAATGGATAGGTTTGATCTTCTTGCAGTCCATGGGACTCTCAAGAGTCTCCTCCAGCACCATAATTCAAAAGCATCAATTCTTCGGCGATCAGGCTTCTTTATGGTCCAGCTATCACTTCCGTACATTACTACTGGGAAAACCATAGCTTTAACTATATGGACCTTTGTCGGCAAGGTGATGTCTTTGCTTTTTGAGATACTGTCTAGGTTTGTCATTGCTTTTCTCCCAAGAAGCAGGCGTATTTTAATTTCGTGACTGCTGTCTCCATCTGCAGTGATCATGGAGCCCAAGAAAGTAAAATCTCTCACTGCCTCCATTTCTTCCCCTTCTATTTGCCAGGAGGTGATGGGACCAGTGGCCATGATCTTAGTTTTTTTGATGTTGAGCTTCAGACCATATTTTGCGCTCTCCTCTTTCACCCTCATTAAAAGGTTCTTTAATTCCTCCTCACTTTCTGCCATCAAGGTTGTGTCATCAGATGAATCCCAAACCGGAATTAAGAAACAGTTAATTACCCTGGAAGAACTGTACTGTTTGCTGGTGTGCTCGGAGCACCCTATTGCGACGTTTGGAGGTCCCATCATCTCACATTTGTAGTGGTGTGCCTATAGCACCACCGCGCTGCAACTCACTTCTGTCTATGTTTGGGAGAGGATATATACTGTGGAAAGGCATTCTGCCTCCATTTCAGTGATCCTTGACAGTGACTTACCACTCCTACCATTGCTGTTCATGGAACATTTATTTGATTCTTAGTTTGTGACTCCATGCACATATTATATGTCTTCTGTTCATGAATTTTGGAACAGTGTAGTGCAGGCATAGGCAACCTTCGGCTCTCCAGATGTTTCGGACTACAATTCCCATCATCCCTGACCACTGGTCCTGTTAGCTAGGGATCATGGGAGTTGTAGGCCAAAACATCTGGAGAGCCGAAGGTTGCCTATGCCTGGGTAGTGTTATAAAATATTGCCAGTATATTATTAGCCGACATGTTGCTTGTTGTTGCTCAGAGCTTCTCTTGATGTTATCAGGATGATTTGGGTCCAGTCACTGTGGGAGCTCTGTGCTGGCATGCCCTGGAGCAGATTTTGACCCGATCCCTGCCTTCTGCCCCAGCAAGCATGAACAATGTGTCTATAGATGCAGCAAGAGGCTCTGCTGCCCAATCCCATTCCATGGCTGTCCGGCTGGGCTTCAGATTGCTTTCGGTGCCTGCAAAAACTTTCCACCAGATGTCAAGCAAGCTGATGTTTATGCTGCACAAAATGCGATGTCATCATTCATAGCATTTAGAAAAATAGCAAGATAGCAACTGATGGTCCATGGCCAAATCTGGCTGTCAAAATCATTTTATCTGGCCCATAATCTCTTTACCAGCTTTTAGACAACATGTAATAATACGTCTGTCCACAATTTCACTTCAAAGGAAAAGAGAAGCATGGCATACAGATTGTAAGGAATGACGATAGTGTGCCATTTAATATCACATTTTTTTTTTCTTGGGATTTTATATGTCACATTCAGGATCTGCCTGAGCACATCTGCCCCATAGTGCTCGAGCCCCAACTGTTAGGTGGCACTGCATTTGTACTGAAGCATAACAATAGGTGTGGAGGTGAACTTCTGCGGCAGACTACATTTCAGGCTCCCATATTGTGCCTGAGGAATCTTATAGTCCCCTGGAATACAGAAACTGGCAGCTCCTATCCCTGCTTTGTTGTTGTTGTTGTTGTTCAGTCGTTCAGTTGTGTCCGACTCTTCGTGACCCCATGGACCAGAGCACACCAGGCACGCCTATCCTTCACTGCCTCTCGCAGTTTGGCCAAACTCATGTTAGTAGCTTCGAGAACACTGTCCAACCATCTCATCCTCTGTCGTCCCCTTCTCCTTGTGCCCACCATCTTTCCCAACATCAGGGTCTTTTCCAGGGAGTCTTCTCTTCTCATGAGGTGGCCAAAGTAATGGAGCCTCAACTTCAGGATCTGTCCTTCTAGTGAGCACTCAGGGCCGATTTCCTTGAGAATGGATAGGTTGATCTTCTTGCAGTCCATGGGACTCTCAAGAGTCTCCTCCAGCTTTAGAAGGTTCTAAACTTTTATATACAACTTCAGGGGTGGCTGCATGGATTCAGCAGCTGGCATTTTCTGTGCTCAGTATTAAAATAAGAGCAGGCTGGGAGGAAAGTAAAGGAAGGAAAAGAATAATTTTTGTGGTGCAACTCCAGTTGTAACAAATTTGTCTGTCAAGGCCTCTGACCTTCCTGACCTTGCTATAGCAAATTCTACAAGCCGAATTTTGTATGCTGCTTCCGTGCCCAGCTGAAAACACAGCTATCTATTTTCTAAAATGATGTTTGCCTTGAACAGACAACTTCCTGAATTGTATCATGATGTATTTTTTTTGGGGGGGGGGGAGGTGAAACCAAGATTTTCTTGACTTCAGTAAGCTGATCAGGATTAGTGCCAGCCAATGCTATAGATACTGGTTCCCTCAAGTGTCTGCCTGCTTGCTAGTTTTACAGACCACGATCCTGCAGAATTCTCTGTAGTACGGTGGTTAGACATCTGAGTCCCAGCAAAAATCCAGAAGAGTACACCAATGTGAGTGCATCCAGAAAGCACTCGTTGACATTGTGAAAGACATTAAGATATGTACACTTCATCCACAATATGTAGTGCATCTGAGAACACATCAGTTGTCTTATACAGTGGGCCTTGGTTCTCAAATGCCTTGGTTTCCAGACGCCCAAAAACCCAGAAATAAGTGTTGCAGTTTTGAACATTTTTCAGAAGCCGAACGTCCAATGCAGCTGTTTGCTATTGTTTCCAGGGCACTTGCACCAATCAGAAGCTGTGCCTTGGCTTTCTAACATTTCGGAAGTCAAATGGACTTCCAGAATGGATTAAGTTTTGGCACTTTTGTTTTTGTATTTATTTTGCGTTTTTTGTTTTTTCAGGCTTTTTCGGTTAATTGTTTTTTGTGACTGTGTGGAACCCAGTTCAGCTACTGATTGATGATTGTGTGACTGTGGAAATGGATAAAAGCCCCCCCCCCCCCCCCCCCATCCAAAGAATGACTATCCTCAGTGCAGGTAAGAAAATATACTAATTTTTAATTTTATCACCCTACAATACTGTCTATTTATTTTTATAGTACAGTTACATTGATTATTGCTTTCATTTTATGGATCAATGGTCTCATTAGACAGTAAAATTCATGTAAATTGCTGTTTTAGGGGTTGTTTTTAAAAGTCTGAAATGGATAAGTCCATTTTGCATTACTTTCTATAGGAAAAGCACACCTTCGTTTTGGACTGCTTGGTTTTGGAACAAACTTCTGGAACAGATAAGTTTGAGAACCAAGATACCACTGTATCTGAATACATAAGTATCCACAATGCAGAAGTTACATTTAGTAGAAGCTACTTCTATTGGTTTATCTTCTTTTTAGATTCACGATAATGATGATGATGATGATGAGTCAAAATAAACTCGGGAACGAACTAGATGGATAGTTGATGAGTGTTTTTTTCATTGGGTTATCTGGGATTCTAGGCTGTAGATGGCACAGATACAACTGGCTGATAGAAGGTTGAGTAACAGACAAACATACACCCGTTGCTGCTTCCATAGGAGCCAACTCCTAGAGGTTGAAGGGGTCGGTTCTCCATAAAATATTGAGGGGGCCGCCCCCCAGTTATGGGCATTGCCATTCAAATGGGGTCCATGCACCATGTATGTGATCAATTATGAAGGGTGGGGCTTACTGGGCCCCCCAATATTTTATTCAAGTTGGCACCCCGGCTGCTTCTGATACCTCTGCTTCTTTTCCTCAACTTTCCTTCCATCACACCATACATATCTTCAGACCCCAACCACTTGTTCCTCTTTCTGTTTCCCATCCAATCTCTGGTCTTGGATTTGAGGCTAACTTGCCCCCAAACAGTATATTATACTACTGCAGACATATAGGGATGTGGGTTCTCTGAATAAAATTAAGTAATATGGGCTAGCTCGGTCAGTAGAGCATGAGACTCTTAATCTCAGGGTCACTGGTTCAAGCCCCACATTGGACAAAAGACTCTCCTGAGTTGCAGGGAGTTGGATTAGATAACCCTCACGGTATCTTCCAATTCTACGAGTCTACATTTCTATGGTTGAACTATAGGGTCCAAATTCTATAACTCTGTGAGTCTATAATTGGGATTCCCTGGTCCTTTCTAACTAGCACCCTCTGTGGAATGGAGGATGTGTTGTATTCAGAGTATGCCTGCTGGTCTATTTTCCCTTATATTAGTCGTATTGGCCAATGAAGCTCAAAATGTGCAAAATAGCCCTTTAATTTCAATACACTTGTGTAAACTGCAATTTCTCTCTCTCCCTCTCCCTCTCTCTCCTCTCCCCTCTCTTAATTATGTTTTTGTTTGCTTTAAGGACTGTTTGATTGTTCCTGTAATTGAAGAAGAATGGAACATGTTACTGTGAATTGAATTATCAAAATTGCTGGCTGTAATTGAAGAGAGAGAGAATGAAGAACAAACATTTTTTTTTACTGTGAATAATGATTTTCCATTATCAAAATTGCCACGAACAACAAGAACAAGCCAAGCAAACGTATTTGAGATGGGAATTATTTACGGATTAATGTATGATGAAATAAATGCATGCTGTGAAAGTCTAAATTCCAAAAGATGCATATTTTCCAAATGGGCAGAGATGTAGGTATGTTGAATATTATATATCCCGTAATGAAGAAAAAATAATATGGAAGGACTCCTTGTTTTATATTAATTAAAACGCTTATAATCCATCCTTCAGGCACAATTACTCCTAAGGCAGCTAACCACGTACAAACATGAAATCGTCAATATAAACACAACACGTTTAACAAATAAAAGAGCCAACAAATCGATACAATAGCAGCACCATGCACTGGATCTTACTAAAAATTGAAGAAAAGAGCAATATTTTTCCTTGAGGGAGCAAATTTAAGGAGTGGGGGAGCTGAGTAACCCAAACCTCTCTCTCCATCTGTGAAGAGAAAGGTCTGCTGTAGGACTGGGCAATATCTGGTTTTCAGCATCTTGATATATCACCAGCTAAGCATTGTAATATACCAATATACACGATGTATGAAATAACGATGGAGCTATGTAGAGGCATTGGCAGGCTTCACGGTTTTCCCCGCATCGTGATTTTTCCCAGCGCCTGCTCTTGCGATTCGCTGCCCCCTGCACAAGGCTGGGGAGAACTGAGCCGGCAGAGTTAACAAGAGCTGTTGGAATCCAGTGACACCTTGTCTGGCTTCATGGTTCCCCCCGCATTGCGATTTTTTGCATAGCACACATACGCACATCATGGTTTGCGATATATTGCCAGGTGAAAAATTGTGAAACTGGTATCACAATATGGACCTCAACCCGGTTTTAGATGGTATGTTGAAAAATTTGCACAGCCCTAGTCTGCAAGCATTAGAAGACCTGCTATCAAGATAGCTCAGAGCTGTAGCTTGCAAACTCTGCTGCTTTCATTTTCCTGCTACGGCTTTTCCGAGAGTGGAAGGGGTAGAAAAGGGACAAGTTGTGGGCATGTCAGAGGAGATCTTGGATCCATAGGACCCAAAGCCCGTCTATTCTCCCAACATGCTCTTGTCAAGGGAGGAAATCTACACCATCCCAGCTTGATGAAGTCTGTCCAGTGATTTATAAAGACCATTTGTGGGGAAAAAATTGTATATTTTTTGTGATACAAATGCTTCGTTGTGCTTGCCAGTCTATTTATAGGAGTTTGGCTGAAGGTACTGAACTGTTTATCCCCTTACACTGCTGAATGGATGCTTCCCCTCATAACATTATATATCCATTCTGCAGTCTAAACATACATTGTGGAGGTTCTAGTAAAGGTTACTTTTTGCCCCAAATTAGAGTATTTAGAAAACAAGAACTTGGCTTCCTTTATATTTAAGATGCATAAGAAACCTACCCCTATGTCACTAAGGATCTGTTGAAGAAGGAGAAGGAGAAGAAATTTCTTTCCGGCTGTATTAATTCACCACTTGGCCTGGGGAAAATTACAAAACACCAGCTGGAGCCTTAAGAGCACCATAGCGGGGATTATTGACTAAGAGAATTTACCTAGAGAAAAAGTCCCATCTACAACTGGGCTCTTAGGAGAAGGAGGATCATTATATGGTAATTTTACACGTCCCTGCTCAAGAGGGAAAAGGTCACTAAGTGCAGCCTGAAGGTTGGGGTTCTCTACTACAGAGGGGGTAGAGAGCAAAGAGCCAGAAAATGCTCTCCGTTCCAATAGCATTCCACATTTTCTTAGCCGTTTCAGAATGAACCTCTCTCCCCCTCCCAGTTTCAATTTAAACTATCCAAGTTAAATTTACAACCGCAGGAACTTTGTGTCTTTCCTACCTCATTTACTCCTTGACTGTTCGGGGGCTGATTTTCAACACAAGGCCTTTGGGGGGTCTCCTCACTTTCTTCTTCTTCATTTACTTCCACCTCCAGGCAGAATCTCTATCCTTGATTCTATAGTCCCTTTGGTTCTATAGTCACAGACAGAGCAGCTGATAACTCAGTTTGTGCAATGATATCAGGGCCCTATATATGCAGTGGCAATTGTCTTCGGACCCTACTTCTGCACACCGCTCAGGTTTTACAACTTGGTAAGCTGTGGAAATAAATACAATGTTCTGAACTTGGTGTCCCCCCCCCCCACAATCCAGAAGCTGCAGTAAAATAAAATAAAAAGTGTGATTCATGACTAATGTAACAAAACTGGTAATCTGTCCAAAAGGCTGTCCAAACCAGGATACACAGCTAGGGCCAATTAAAAAAACAAGAGGAGAAAGATACATGACTTAAACAGGCAAAATAATAGCTAAAGCTTTCTTTCAACTTACAGAACAAAAAGGCCCAATATTGCTAGGTAACACTACATTCCTACAATGGAAGCAGACAGCTTCAAACGCCTCCCTCCCTCCCTCCCTCCCTCTCTTTCACTCTCTCACTCTCTCTCTCACTCTTCTCTTTTAAGAAGCTGGAGTATGTCATTTATTTAAGGTGCTGGGTCCAAAGAATCCCAGCAGGGGTTAAAAATGTTTATTTTCAACTGAAAAGGAAGCAGCAAAAATCACCAGAGAGGTAATAAGAGAGAAAAGGGACAGACTCGGGAGAGGTCAAAGTCAGAGAAACAATTGAGAGCCAAAGGAGTGCAGTTTCACAGAGGAAGAAATAGAGGCTATGAATGGGAAGGCTCAATTTGAAATAGGTTCAAAAGATGTACCCAAGAAAAAAGGACAATGAGGGGAAATATTAAGCTGAACCTGAGTTAATAGATGTAAGGGGGAAATAAACATACAGAGTAACAGAGAGAAAGGGGCGCTTCCAAAATAGAATACGGTAGGTATGAATACTATACACAAAAGGACAAAAATGTCCCTTTCTCCAGTTATGGAACTTCAGTAACAAACCAGTCACTCAAGAGACCTTCCTTGGGGGGGAATCACGAATTATGATGGTGTTAGGGCTGAGCAATATACAGTGGTACCTCAGGTTTCGGACAGCTTAGTTCACGAACAACTTGGAACCCGAACGCTGCAAAACTGGAAGTAGGTGTTCTGGTTTTCGAACTTTTTTTGGAAGCCGAATGTGCTCTGTTTTGAGTTCCCCTGTATTTCCTGTTGTGCTGCTAATTTGCATCCTCCCATTGGAATTCAAGTCTTCCATTTCCGATTGCATGTTCTAAGGTGATAATTCGAGCTTATATTTGCTGCTTTTGTTTTTGCTATTTATTTGCGTTTTTGTTTTGTTTTGAGGCTTTTTCAGTTAATTTGTTTTTGTGACTGTGTGGATCCCAGTTCAGCTACTGATTGATTGATTGATTGATTGATTATGTGACTGCAGAAATGGATAAAAGCCCCCGCCCTCATCCTAACAATAACTATCATCAGTGCAGGTAAGGAAATAATAATAATAATAATAATAATAATAATAATAGTAATAGTAATAGTAATAATATTTTTATTATCTACAATACTGTCTCATTTATTTTATAGTACAGTACATTGATTATTGCTTTCATTTTATGGATCAATGGTCTCGTTAGATAATAAAATTCATGTTAAATTGCTGTTTTGGGGGGTTGTTTTTAAAAGTCTGGAACGGAGTAATCCATTTTGCATTACTTTCTATGGGAAAGCACACCTTGGTTTTGGAATGCTTTGGTTTTGGAACAGACTTCCAGAACGGATTAAGTTTGAGAACCAAGGTACCACTGTATAGTACAAAACTATTTTTAAGCCCATGTTGTGGTATCAGTTTCATAATTTTTGACCTGGCAATATATTGCAAATCATGTGTGTGTGTGCACGCGCTATGCAAAAACCATAATGGGGGACGGGGGGGGGGGACTGTGAAGCCATGCAGTGTGTCACTCGCTTCTTGTAGCCCCTGTTGACTCTGCCAGCTCAGCTCTCCCATGCCTCATGCAAGGGGCAGCAAATCACAAGAGCAGTTGCTAGCAAGAATCCTGATGCAGGAAAAACCGTGAAGACAGCCAACGCCTTTATCTGGCTCCATCCTTATTCTAGACACAGTGATATATGGGTATATTGCAATGTTTAGCTGGTGTTGTATCACAATGTTGAAAAGCAGGTACCACCCAGCCCTAGTGACCATCACTGCCTCTCCCCATGCCTCCTCTCTCTGGACTGGACCCCTCTCTGTTTTTGCCTGACTAGACTGTGTCCCTGAAGTCTGATAAGACTTCTTGCCAAAATCTGGATGGAGGATAGAGAAGGGTGTGTAAAAGCATGTAGCAACTAGCTCACTTGCATCATACGGATTTGCCTCCGGCTCTATGGACCACTGGCACATCCCCTTTTCCAAGGATCACCTGGCACAGAACAAATTCTCTGTACCCTTTAGGGCATCCTGTGAAACTTTTTACCTTTGCTGCAATAATATTACCCTCAGACCGTTGAGAGGCAATTCATATTCACAACCGTCAACCAAGTGGCGAAACCTTTTGCTT
Organism: Lacerta agilis; assembly: GCF_009819535.1. Taxonomy (NCBI): domain Eukaryota; kingdom Metazoa; phylum Chordata; class Lepidosauria; order Squamata; family Lacertidae; genus Lacerta; species Lacerta agilis. Next base: position 9,771,237 of record NC_046327.1, on the reverse strand, counting down.
CATCCGTTAATTACTTAATAGCATAGCTTTGCAATCCTTAAATAATCTCAATAGACAAACATTTTGAGGCTTCTTTCATTGCTGTTTTCTCCAATGATTTATCCGGCAACTTGAACTTGCAACCTCTCAATGACTTTATAGATTTGAGAAGCTATTATTATTGACTTTTCTTCATCAAGGAGGTAAATAATTACTGTATTCAAGCCATTAATGTCAGGTTAACAGGAGTTAGTAGTTGATATGGCTGAATCTGGTGGCGTAAATGAATGGGGAGGAGGGGAAACCAACAACCCCGAATGCTGGAAATGTCACAGTTTGTATTTTAAAATTGCAACATCAGTTTAAAAGTAATGCACTCAGAATAATTTTTTGGGGGAGGGGATGCGTAGGATTTCCTTCTGCAAGAAGTCAGAGGGCTTAGCATTGTCATTTACTTATATATTACATTTATATGCCATCTTTCCTACAAGGAGCCCAAAACATACATGGTGTTATCTACTTCACCCTTACAGCAGCCCTGTGAGGAAGGTATGACTGACAGCATATGACTGACCTGTAATTCCATCAAAAAAGAAATCAGATAGGCCTGGCATGACTTATTTTTGTGGAAATCCCTGCTGGGTCTTAGTAATTACAGCATCCTTTTCTAAATGCTCACAGAACGACTGTTGAATTATCTGTTCTAGGACCTTCCTGTATCGATGTCAAGCTCACCGGTCGGTAGTTACCAGGGTCTTCCTCCCTCCCCCTTTTTGAAGATGGGGACATTTGCCTGCCTCCAGTCTGTAGAGACCTCATCTGTTCTCCAAGAATTTTCAAAGATAATAGACAAAGGCCCTGAAATTACACCCGCAAGCCCCTTTAGTACCCTTGGATACACCTCATCAGGCCCTGGAGATTTGAATTCATTTAAAGTAGCTTGGTGTTCCCTTACTACCCCTTTTAATATCTTGGGCTGCAGGTCCTTACATCATTTATTCTGTTACCACCAGGTTGGGCATCACTTTCCTTTTGGGTGAAGACAGAGGCAAAGTAGGTGTTGAGTAAAGGTAAAAGTAAAGGTACCCTTGACCATTAGGTCCAGTTGCGGACGACTCTGGAGTTGCAGCGCTCATCTCGCTTTATTGGCCGAGGGAGCTTCCAGGTCATGTGGCCAGCATGACTAAACCACTTCTGGTGAACCAGAGCAGCGCAAGGAAATGCCATTTACCTTCCCGCTGGAGTGGTATCTATTTATCTACTTGCACTTTGACGTGCTTTTGAACTGCTACGTTGACAGGAGCTGGACCGAGCAATGGTAGCTCACCCTGTTGCGTGGATTCGAACTGCCAGCCTTCTGATCGACAAGCCCTAGGCTCTGTGGTTTAGACCACAGCGCCACCCGCTGTTGAGTAGTTCCACCTTTTCTCTGTCATCCAATAACATTTCTCCGTGTTCCCCACACAGAGGACCTATCACTTGCTTGTTCTTCCTCTTACTTCAAACACAGCTCAAGAAACCTTTATTATTATTTCTAACCTCTCTTGCAAGCCTGAGCTCATTCTGAGCTTTAGCCAGCCTGATTTCCCCCCTGCAACTGCTGGCAACTCGTGTATACTCCTTTGTGATTTTCCCTTTCTTCCATTTCTTATACATGCCCTTCGAAACTCTCAGCTCATCTGTAAGCTCCGAATGCAGCCACACCGGTTTCCTTAGATGCCTCCCACTTTTCTTTCTTGTTGGTATTTTGGGTGCAGAAATTGAAAGAGCCATGTACATTGATGACATAGTATGATCTATACATGAACAACTCTTCCAAAAGAAAAGGTCTTGTAGCATATCTAGACAATGATGAATTATGGATTTTTGGCAAGTTTTCAAAGCAGTGAAAGACCCAATTGTTCCTCTACGCCAATGGATTTGAACTTCTGAGCATGCCTTCTTCTAAGTTCTAGACCTTTGCACACATTCCATGAGTGGAAATGCCAGTGATGGGAAAGAAATTTGATTCAGTTTGCATGTGGTGAACTTAACCAAATCGGCACTTTGCAAAACACTGCACAGGCCTAGGGCCAGCCCGATACATTTTGGTACCTCCCTCTCTGCCAGGGAAGAAGGAGTGAAGGAAGATCTACATCAGGAGCAAGAGGTAAAACATATATTGATATCCAGATCTGCTGTCCCAGTAAATCCTGCCATGCCACCTGAGGCAGTCGCCTTACCTTGCCTGTTGGCTGGGTCAGCCCTGCACAGACCAAAATGCAATCATCCTTCAAAATTCCCACTTATCCAGATTTCGCAATGCAGTTCTCCAGCCAAGCAATCTGTACAAAAAGTGTCCCTATAAATGCATCTATTAGGGGAAATAATATAAAAATGTGCTATGGTGGGGGAGTGCTTTGTGAAGATTCTGGGCAAAATAATAATAATACATAGAATAATCAGGAGAAATTTGCATGAAAACACTGATGCGTTTTCATGAGTTTGCTTTTTCAAAAGAATGCAAACTGATGTGGAAATGTGGAAGACTGAAGTTAAGACTGTCAAAATGAGAAAAACAAAGAAACTGACATATTCAGCCCAGGAAAGGGAGTACAATGTGTATGTTATGATAGGTTCTTTACCCCTCCTTATTGAATTGCTGACAAAGTTATATGCCTTGGAAGACTGGCTTTATATTAGCTAGCCATTTGGAACCTTGATTGCCCCATCTTTGATCCAGCAACACAATTAAACGGAATAAATATAACCTAGTAGAAACAAGAGAGTATAGAGAGTCATTAGAATCTAGGTTTCAGCTCCGGGTGCCCTAGAAATCTTTCACCCATCAGATCTCTCCTGAGTTGCTTGTGCTTTCACATTTATTAGGAACAAGAAGATCAATGTTTCAAATTCAGCCTGATGAAAACACAAAACATTGCTTGGGGTTTTTGTTTGAAGCTGCTGTGATATCAGCAAGAGCTCCTGTCCTCCAATGTACTGTGAATTCCATAATTAGTTATCATTCATCCCAAGCCAAAGCAACTGTAGAACACACTCACAGTCCCAAAGGACCAAATTGTTAACACAGGCTAAGGTTGTTTTATGATTCCAATAACTAAAGTCTATTGACTGTGATTTTATTATAGTCCATAAGGAAAGAAATTGAGTGCCTTCCTATCCCCCCCACACTCTCTAGCCTCAAGCACTTGCTGTTTTTCTTATTTCTCTGGCTCCATTTAAATGGGGAAACAGAGAGCTTCAGGTTAGTGGTCGCCTTTCCACCAGGTAGCTGATGAAAACGGGCAGGCAAGCAATCAGTGGCAATAAATTTATACATTTAATCTGTTTAATTTACCAAGCAGCAGGGTGTTTTTTCAATAATGTCCTTTTAAGCATATGGTGATTTTTGTTTGGGGTGCTGGTATGGTTGGATGCACAACACTTAGGCACGGCATAAGACACCGACATTGATTCTTAAAAGGTCTTTATTCACACTTGAGCCAGAGCAGCTGGTGGGGGGTTAGAGCGCACTCAAGTCACTCAGATCTTTGGATATTGCTTTCCATTTCGCCATCTGTGTCCCGTTAAATATTCCTGATTTTTGCCAAGTTTGGCCCAATTTATATGTTAAATCAGTTACTGAAAGCAGGTTCCAAGAAGCTGGTGGGGGATACCATTAAAGTGCACAGATCTTATGCATTAATCATTCATTTTGGAACAAGAAGTACAGGTTCTTCCATTCAGATAATCACGTTGATATGTCAGCTTTTTGGATCCCGCAGAGACAATGGAGAGGATGATAGTTTGCCCCTGGAGAAGGCACTGTTTTGAATCAAGGAAGGTATAGGTTGAAAACTTCAAACTTGCAAAGCATTTCCTGAATCTCTTGTGATTTTGAACATTTTTTTACTAAATCTAATACGCAGTCTGCGGCAGAGCAAGTTGCAACATAAAGGCTAATGACTTGAGCATGGTAACATTCCCCCCCCCCCCCCGCTTCCGCCTGGCAGCCTATTTTATTATCTAAGGCAGGGATTACTGAAGGGACATTCGTGGTTGCACAATTGCCCACAGAAGCCTTCCAGAAGTGGAAGAAAGACAAAACACATGCTCAGATTCAGGCCACCTGTGTCAATACAATGTTAGGTCCCTCCTTTGCTTCCATCTCGAGAGAAAGGTCTCAGTGCTTCAAGTGCGATCTTTTCCTTTACAATCTGAGACATATTAGTCATATCCTGAGCCAATTATTACTGGGTCATTTGTACATTTCGAAAGGTCTAACTGAATGAGTTCTAAAGACACACGCACACACACACACACACACACACACCACTTTAGCAGGCATGTATGGTACTTTGTTGTGGCTATCACCTGCCTGGAGTCCACACTCCCTTGGTTAACATTTGGATGATGGACTCAGAAGCTGACTTAGGGCAGGGCAACTGGTTCTGCCGCACTGGATGCCACAGGGCATCACAACTATGACATAGTGAACTGAGGAGGCCAGATTACCCTAGTAGTATTGATACCCTGCCTTTTTTCCTGACGGGATTCCAAGTGGCTTACAGATAAAAACCACCCATTGGTCAGTCATCTGACATTATTATGATTTCAGGTGATTGGCACCTGTCAAAGCACAGAGTTTGTATACAATCAGCTGTATAAGGAAATTTGCAGACACTACCAATCAACCCCTTTCAGCCAATCACCGTCCTTACCTGCCCCACCCTTGACATCATATATGACATCAGGTTCATGCAGGTGAGCCTGGCTTAACCAAAACAGACTCATTGACCAAATGAAGGCCTTGGGGGGGGTCAAATTTGACCAGCAGACTCTTTCCTTTGCACCCCTTGGGATAGAGGGAAGAGTAAGTGGGGGGGGGTGAATTACAGTGGACACTCGGGTTACGGACATAATCTGTGACGGAGGCACGTCTGCAACCCACAGCATTCGCATCCTGCAGCGCCACGTCTGCACACACAATTTAGTGTTTCTGCACATGCGCGAGCGCCAAAACCAGGAAGTAACCTGTTCCGGTACTTCCAGGTTTGGCATGGAGCGCAACCCGAAAAAAGTTACCCACTCCAGCAGTAACATGTTGTAGGACTGAATATGTTTAGTTCACTTACCTTTGCTTAGGCTTAATGTCAGTGAGAAAGAAATACCCTGTGATATACTTTATGCTAGCCACATATGGCATAAAGAAAGGTGGAAATGTTTGTTCACAATCAACATGTTCATGAGGTATTTTTCTCCTACGGCATAACCCAACCACAAGAAAGCCTTTTAAATTGTGATCCTATGCTTGCTTAATTGGGAGTAAGTTCTCACGTATATCAGTCAGTTTTATTTCAATAGAACAACTGGTCATTATCCACCAAATGATTCACAAGATGAACAATGGGGAGAGAAAAACAGCAGGCAACAACCAATGCTTCTGGCATCAGTAAACATGCAAACATTCATTGTTCCTAATTGATTTCAAGGGGAGAGCTAAGCATTTGCTGAACTCACTCTAGTTGGACCCAATGTACTACAGCAGCACCAATGGCTGCAGCTACACATTATGCATGACAAAGAGAAACCACCAAGAGCAGTATCTCGTCTCCTGTAAAACATAGGCACACTCATCTTGTGAGAGGATATTGTGCTGTGAGTTCTTCCGTTCTTACTCAACTTGATTGACGGCCTTTGGCATGGTGAGGGAGTTCAAAATGATGGACCTTAGGATCTCAAATTTCAGCAGCACCCCACACATCTCTCAGTTTCCACTCTACATCATAGTTTGGGTGGCATCTTGTGCCATGTTCAGAGAAGAGCCAAGGGTTAGTGGTAGAGCGCCCACCCTGAAGAGCCGCTTCCAATCATTGTAGATGGACGTTATCTGACATGAAATAAGGCATTTCCCTAGATTGGCTCACCCTGACTTTGACAATATTGTGTCTTTATTCCACCCCCCCAACCTCAAATTAATAATTTACACAACATGAAACAATAACTCCTACCGAGTTCATAAATATTTAGAAAGCCCTTACCCTTACCATTCATGATTTGATTGTGGTGTAGTTGCTTAAAGAAAGAAAAAATCATCTTCTTAGATGCTGATTAGTGTGTTGAAATCAGATGGATAAAAGAAAAGGATGTGCTGAGCTACTCAGATTGCTTTCCAACAGGCAAATAGGCTTGTCATGAGTAGAGCCAACACTATAAGTCAAGCGTTTTTATAAGAATTCAGTAGGATGAAACCACTACTTCATCACTGGAACTCAAGTACCCAAATTAAATTTAATGTGTCAAAAGCTGTGATTGGGTGGTGATGGCTAAGTGCTCTCTCTCTCTCTCTCTCACTCACACACACACACACACACAACACAAACAAAAAACAAAACAGAACCCTGTTCATAACCCATTTGGTATTTACAGAAGAATTAGGATAAAGTGTGAATGCCATCTCTGAAATAAAATCTTGCTGCATGACCTTCAGTCTCACCTTCGCTGCTTGGATTTGCTCTATTTAGGGGCATTCTTCTAGATGAATATTTTCTCAGAGACATGTACGGAAACAAAACATTCTAAAACTAGCAGATGAAATTGGACCTCAGAAAGGACTTTGTATCAAGGAAGCTATTAACAGCTTTAACAAACAAACAAAATCCAATGTAGGTGTTGTTGTTGTTAAAAAAAAATCTGCTAGAACAATATCTATTTAGCATCCTGGGTGATAAAATGTGGGAGAGTTGTTATCTTTGTGTAAGGATGCCCAAGGTTGTCATTTTAAGTAATTGATTCACAATTCCTACAATAATATTTGGATTGAAATGCATCTGGGGAGGGGGTCAATTGTCACACTTTTACCAATTTCCACAATACTGGTCTCTCACACAAAAATACAAAAATGCATATGAAAACAAACATTTTAAGTTGAAATGTGTGCAAAAATGAAGATTTTATTTTATTTAAAGATGGATAAACTGCTCCTTTTGTGGAAAAAATAACATTATGGTGTACAGCACAAAATAATAATATTACAATAGCAATGTCGGTAAAAGGCATTACTAGCACATCAATGAAAACCGGTTAGTAAAAATGTTCAAGTTGCAAAGGCTAACAACAACAACAACAACAACAACAACAACAACAACAATAATTTATTTATACCCCACCCATCTGGCTGGGTTTCCCCAGCCACTCTGGGGCTTCCAACAAAATATTAAAATACAATGGTCTGTTAAACATTAAAAGCTTCCCTAAACAGGACTGCCTTCAGATGTCTTCTAAAAGTCTGGTAGTTGCTTTTTCTCTTTGACATCTGGTGGGAGGGCGTCTACAGGGCGGGTGCCACTACCAAGAAGGCCCTCTGCCTGGTTCCCTGTAACTTCGCTTCTCACAGGGAGGGAACCGCCAGAAAGTCCTCAGCGCTGGACCTCAGTGTCCGGGTGGAATGATGGGGTGGAGACGCTCCTTCAGGTATACGACCGAGGCCATTTAGGGCTTTAAAGGTCAGAACCAACACTTTGCATTGTGTCCGGAAACATACTGGGAGCCAATGTAGATCTTTCAAGACCGGCATGTCTGAAAGGTATCATTTTTAGAAGACAGCTAAAAGAAAGCAGGGATGCTAGACTTCTGTAGGAAACAAGTTTCAAAGCTCAATCCCTGGTAAAGACCAACCAAACCTCAGGGGCACCCAAAGTTCTCCAACAGAAGTAATCAAGGTGGAGTATAATGAACCAGGCAATATTAATGGTACTTTGGACCAAAGATTAAGGGCATTGTGAATTAACATAATAACATTGAGGTAAAACTGTATTAGGCTAGCATTTTAGTATAAAATGTATGCCCAAACATGTATTTTGCAAAAAAGCAAAAACAAAAACAAAAAAGGTATAATTATTCATTTTTTTAATTTAAAAATGCAAATTAATGCTGAAATGTAATGGAATGAGGTTCTGAATGAATAAAACATAAACTATGGAACTCACTTGTACAGGAGGCAATGACGGCTACCGACTTGGATGGATTTAAAAAAAGGATTGGGCAAATTCATGGAGGACAGGGTATCAAGGGGAACTCTCAGAGGCAGCAATGAATGAATGAATGAATGAATGAATCTTTATTTGCGTCAGCCATCGGCCATAGCAATAAAACAATACGATATACAGAGGATAGAAATAAAAAGTCAATTATATAAAATATTTTTTTTAGGGTTTTGAATCAATAGTCTAAAGGGGACCTTATTGTGATTGCCCCAGCTAAAAACCTTGCAACCTTTGCTGTCACCTACTCATCTTGATCTGCCAAGAGAAAGGACATTGTGGCAGTGGTTGGGCGACCTGGAATGGACAATAAAAGAGGGGTGATAATCTCATTCCTCAAGTCTTTATAAAGAGTGCAAGCCAGAAGGGCATGCGCCACCAATTCGGTACTCATCTCTACAGAGGCAGCAATGCTTTTGAATGCCAGTTGCTGGAAGCCACAAGAGGAGAGAGTGTTTTTGTGCTTGAGGTTTTCCCACAAGCGTCTGGTTGGCCACTGTGAGAACGGGACACTGGACTGGATGGCCCATTGGTCTGATCCTGCAGGCTCTACTTAAGTTTTTACATACAAAAGCGACACATTCCAGAAATAGACTTTCTCCATCCATCTCTTGCTTGTGAGGCTCTCGGAGAGCTCTGGCCAACCATCTACGTATGTCATGGCCTTAAGAAAATAGGTGCCACTGATTCTTCTATTCACGGGTTTCCAATGTACTTTTAAATGGGGGGATATAATGACTTATTTTTGATATTCATTTCCACAGCAGAGACACTGGATTTTTACAGGACCAAGCTAGGCTTCCTCTTCTTTGTTTTAACCTGAACTGCTAAGCTCATGTTTTCTCTGAAAATCAAGCCCCATTCTTTCTGTTTTGTACCTTGGCCTTAACATTAAAGAACCGAGAATTTGGATTTTGCTGGATGCTTTTCATAATGCATGAAAGAGAATAAAATACCAGCAAGCTATTTCTTGGCTCCAGTTTCTTTTTTTCTGCCGATGGTAATAAAACCTGTTCTTTGTTAGTAGACTAAACAGGCATGACCCAGAATGCATTAGGAAGTAGTTAGAGAGAATACATACAATCTGAAATATTTTTATACTTTTCTCCCTGACTCTATAAACTTGCGAGAGAGAGAGAGAGAGAGAGAGAGAGAGAGAGAAATAAGTAGCACAACTTCTGCCTCTGAAGTTGTTTATAGAAAATATTGGACCCAGACTTGAGGATTTCATATTCTTCTTTAGCATTGCTATAAGTAAATAAATCATAATTATGATTTCCCAACCTTCTGTGCAATTTACCAGGCTTGTTCAAGGTCAACTGCTGCTGTTTCATTGTATTTTTTTTCTGTTTGTGAGGGTTTTATGATTCAAATTGTGTCTTGTTGATTGTTTCATTCATTTATGTAAATCACCCTGGGATCTATTTCGACAAAGGATGCTTTAAAAGTTCCACAACTCTTCCGTGTTGTAGAAAGTGCAGTGTGTGTGAGAGAGAGAGAGTGTGTGTGTGTGTGTGTGTGTGTGTGTGTTTGCCAACAACATGCACATAGTAACCCAGCAACAATTTTGAAAGTGATGGATGCAATTTTATTCACATTGGGATGAACACCTACTTTTTCATCCAAATCAAAGTATGTGTGCTTAGCATGCAGTACAAATTCTCAGTACATGTCTACTATGATTATGAACTTCGTAGTGCCCATTATTTGGAATTTACTCCCTAAAGGTCTGCCAAGGCCCAATCTCATATTCTTTAGCAGCCAAGGTAAGACTGGGGCTTTCAAGATGTTCTCTTGGTAGCACCTGATTTAGAACAGTGTGAGCATTTTCCCCACACAAGGCACTGAGCCGAGGCAGTGCAAAATGTCCCACAACTTTGACGTAGTATAGTAGAGAACATGTGGAGAATGGAAGGTGAGGGGGAGGACATACCCTCCAACAATTTCAACAATTTCTCTGAAAATAGGGACATTCTTATTCTTATTCTCCCCCCCTTTCGAATATTTATTGAATTTTATAACAATTAAAGATACAAATCTCATTCATCATGCTATTTAAATTATTCTCTCATTTATTGTATCCTGCTTTTCCTACACAAAAATAAAATCCCTTATCATTTCTCTGAAATATCTGCTACTCAAATGAAATTGTAAAAGTTTATTCAAATCCTGCCAGTGAATCCAGTCCATTCTGTTGTTTCTGGAAATAAACTGTAAATAGTTCCCAGACTCTTTTGGGGTTCTTTTTTTTTTTTTGTCCTTCTCTCATAGTTCGTCTGTTACCTTAGTCAATTCTACATAGTTTAGCAGCTTTTCTTGCCATTGTTCCTTTGATGGTATTTCTTCCATCTTTCAATGTTGTGCAATCAAGATTCTTGCCGCTGTTGCAGCATACATTAATAATGTCCATTTTTTTCTTTTGGTAGCTCTTGATTTGAGATACCTAACAAAAAGGTATTCTTATTCCTGTTCTTATTACTATGTTCATCTGACAGGGTTGCCCCAGCCACCCTGGGCAGCTTCCGACAGATATAAAACATAATAAAGCATTAAACATTTTTAAAAAAACAACTTCTGAATAAGTGCTTCCTTCAGATGTCTTCTAAAGGTTGTATAGTTACTTAACTCCTTGGCTCGGAGGTCACAAAACTCCATACCCCTCAACATTTTTCAAATGGAAATAGAGACGTCCCAAGGAGAAGTGGAACATTCTGGGTGTAAATCCAGGATTGTCCCTGAAAATAGGGACACTGGGGGGGGGTCTGGGAGAGGACATGAAAATAAAAATATTTAAAGGGGAGTGCCAAATTTGTCCTCTTTCAGGGCACCATATTATCAATGTCCACCCTCTAGGTCTGGTCTTACATTTCTACGAACAATCTAAAATCTGAATATGATTTTGTTTCATTCAGGTTTGATTTTGGTTTCTGGTTGTGAGGGCTTTGCTGCATGCTTTTTGCACAAGCGGATAAAAGTTCAAAAAACCAGGAAATAAAAACTGCTATGACAGCGTTATTTGAAAATTTCATTCTGCTGAGGCATTTCAAGAGAACAAAGTGAGAAAAGCATGTGGAATAAACACCAACGTGAGCTGATTTTGTAACTACGGTGAGTTCTCTCTATGCAGCAGTTCTTTGTTTTTCTGTCAGAGGAAGGATGTATCATAGCTGTGACATGAGCTTTATGCGAAGTGTCACAATTACTGGCAAGAAAGAAAGGTGATATTCACATGGTGTAAATACTGAATTTAGGTTTATTGGTGCATGTGTTTATTGAACAGTACTGTTCTAAAGGAACAGGGAAATATTAACACTATGGGAAATGGCAAATCTCTCAAAACACTCTGGATTCACAAAATGACCATCAATGTTTTGCCGCTACTTGCAAACATATCCCGTTTGCTCTTGATGAATGCTATGACAATGTAAAGTTAGTGTTTTTGTCAGATGGGGTGGTGTAATTCAGCAGGAATTGAGGAATGATAAGGTCTGCATCAACAAGTTTCAATCACAAGGTCATCTGACATTTTTTGAAAAACAGACTGTTGAAGAAAATAAGTTGAGTGGTTAAAAATGGATATTGTGTGAGTTAAGTGCACTTAGGCTGGATCTATACAGGTAAAAAAAAAACCGCTACTGGAAAAAATGTGTTACGAAAGTTCTTAATGGAAAATCCCATTGGTGGCCGATTACTGCTCTACAGCGCCATCTTTATAACACAGTTATAATGATATAATTGATGAGTCCATAGTCTATAATCCCAAACCCAAGGGATCTATTTCACTGAACTCAGTAAGAGTACTTCTGAGTAAACAAGGGCCCCATCTACACTATACATTTAAAGCAGTATCATACCACTTTGAACAGTCATGGCTCCCCCCCCCCAAAAAAAATCTGGGAATTGTAGTTTGTTAAGGTGCTGAGAGTTGTTAGGAGACATCTATTCCCCTTCCAGAGCTATGATTTCCAGGGTGCCCTAAGAAGAGGAATTGTTTGATAAACAACACTGGGAATTGTAGCTTTGTGCCTCTAAGGGCCTCCTAACAGCTCACTTCATTAACTACAGTTCCCAGGATTCTCTGGGGAAAACCATGATTTTAAAGTAGCATGATACTGCTTTAAATTTATAGTACAAATGTGACACAAGTTAAGACTGTACTGGCTACTCCACATATAATATCATAGAATTGGAAGGTCCCATTGTACTGTGGAAGTCATCTAATCTAACCTTCGTTTGGTTCAGGATCTACAAGACAGGATTCCTATAACTGAAATAGAAGCTAGGATGCACATTGTACCTACGTATTTATATGAAGGCTGAATCTGACTCTCTCTCTCTACTATAAGGAAATAAGCTAGTTATACACAAATACTCAAAGGTAAATTAAAGGACAGATAAACATTTGCAGTCCCAGACATCAGCAGCCTATTATCACGACACAAAGAGGAAAGATTGCTGTAATTGTACAACTCCTGAACAATAAACTCTAATTAGATTTCTCTCCACATCAGAGATTTATTTATTTCTTTTTCTTTTTAAAATGTTTTCCAGTTTTCATGAAAGGTTTAGGGGGGGAATGATAAAGCAGATAATGATAAGAAAGAAAACTGAAAACAAAACAGAAATGAAGGGCAGCAGGGAACAGACAAAACATTTTGCGCTAAGCTTTCAGTAATGACCTTGTTTTAGCATTTTCTCACAATAGAAAATGATGACTCACGACTCTATGAGGCTGCAATTAAGCATCATGGGTATAATCAAGTATCAACAGCGTTCCCCTAGATGCCTCAGAGTAATTTATGTTGTTGATTTGTCAGTCAGTCCTGTGTATCTATTTATCTATGGCCCTTTGATGATTACTATAGCTCTATTCAATTTTTTGTCAAGTAGCTCCACCCCTTAGGTAATGTGCTGTGTATCCTTCTCCACCCCCCTGACCTTTGCACATGCAGCAGAAACATCTGCAGAAAGAGAGTGTGTGGATGTATAGTGTACATGCAAAGGTTCCTAGGTGAATCTGAGCCCCTGTTGCACAGGGTTTTAAGCTGTGTGGTAGCCTTAGCACATCGTCATCAACATAATTTTTTTATTTGCAATCCACCCATCTGACTGGGTTACCCCCCACTTTGGGCAGCTTCCAACAAATATAAAAGCATAAAATATCAAACATTTAAAATTTACCAACAGGGCTGCTTCCAGGTATCTTCTAAAAGTCAGATAGTTGTTTATTTCCTTGACATCTGATGGGAGGGTGTTCCACAGGGTGGGTGCCACTACCAAGAATGTCCCCTGCCTGGTTCCCTGTAACCTAACTTCTCACAATGAGGGAGCCACCAGAAGGACCTCAGAGCTGGACCTCAGTGTCCAGACTGAACAATGTGGATGGAGATACAAATACAGGGCCAAGGCTGTTTAGGAGTTCAAAGGTTAGCACCAAGGCATGCAGATGTGTGTCAGATGGTCTCCTCCAGTGCTCTTGCATCATGCCAACCTCCGTGCCACTTTCCCCCCTCCCCTCCCCAGTGAACATTTTTTTTGTTACGGAGTTAGTATAGTGACTCTGCTCCACCCACTTCTGGTTTCTTAACATGGGACAATAATTACTGAATGGGCTTTTATCAGTGACTTTAAAAGGGAGGGGACCCAGACAACATTCAGCCAGAATATTTATTTTTTTAAAAAATTAATGAATCTTCATTTTGGTACATGTTCTCATTCTATAACAAATTAAACAACAGATTTCTCCCTAAGAATTGAAGCAGAGACCTATTTAGGGAGCATTTGCAGGCGACAACTCCCAAAACTGGTCCCTTGTGCCTGTCAATGGGTATCTGGAAAGTGAGATTTCATAAGGCTTAGTATGGAGACTTACAGCAGAAAATTCAAATGAAAGTGACCCCTGCCCTCGAAAGTGAAAGTTCTGAAGGAATTATCTTGCTACTGCAAAGAGCTTGGGTTAGTTTGTGTGTGTGTGTGTGTGTGTGTGTGTGTCAGGCAGATGAAAGCCTTGTGTGAAAAGGACAAGACTATAGTCTCCTTTGGCAACCACTTCATCTTCTTCAACACTGCTTGTTGATTCCCTGCTCCCATTGCCACCCCCATCACTTTAGCTTTCACATCTCCCGCTTTGACACAGATTCCTTCCTCTCCTTTCATTATTTCGGTGGTTGACTTTCTCTGCTCTTTGTCTTCACTTGTCTCCTTTAATTTTCTTTTTCTGGCAGAAGCCCTTGGCTCAATTTGTAAACTTGGGTTGTAGAAGCAAAAGCGCTGCATTGCATGTGTCTAGAACTAAATATGCATTATGAATTGACTTGCCGATATATTCATTCAGAAAATATAGCCACAAATTGACTACAGGGCATGTGCTGTTTTGTCTCAATAAACTACTCCCTCCACCTAAGCTTGTTTTCCTTCTGTTATTCCTGCAATCATTACACACACACACACACACAGCACTCTGGGACCTTCACTCCACTGTTTGACGCAAATGAACTTAAAGAGGTGACCAGAGCACTGTCTAGTCTTGTTGTCTTGGATGACTTTCACTTAGTGAGGCTCCGGGACATGGATAAGCTGTTCAGTCTGATCTGGGTGACCACCTGTGCTCTTGCCCTTTATGGCTAATGAAAGTAGCAGGGCATAACCAACTGGGCCAGGAAGGAGATTAATGCTTCCTTTACCAGAAGACGGTGTTGCCACTGTCTGCTTAAAGGAAGGAGCGGTAAAGCCACTCCTCCAGAGACTCTACTTGGAATTAGAAAATCTAAATCATTATTGACCGGTCCCCTTGGGGAAGGTTCTTGGGGAAGGTTATTGAGTGGGTGCCCATGGGCCACATCTGGGTTCTCTTGGGTGGAACTGGTTTTTTCATCTATTTCAATTGAGATTTAGGCCTGGTTTGGGCACATAAAGTGCCTGGGTCATCCTGTATGATGACATTTGTCAGGAGAGAGGCAGGGCAGGAAAGAGGTGCCTGTCAATTCCCCTTGATCTCTCAGAGGCTTTCAGTACCATTTACCACAATATTTTTTCTGGAGTGGCTGTCCAAGTTGGAGGTGTTCAGCACCACTTTGCAGTTGTTCTGACCCTAAGGTCCTTTATAGAGGGCAGTGCTTGGGGAGTGCTGTTTGATGCCATGGATCCTGCAGTGTGGACTTCTGCAGGTTTCCATTTTATCCTCCATGCTATTTAACATCTATGTGAAAACACTGAGTGGGGTCATCCAGAGTTTTAGAGCTTACATTGTCAGCAGTATACTGGTGGCAAGCAGCTCTCCTTCTCCTTTGAATCCTCAGGTGTCTGTGTCATTGGTAGACCAATGTTTTGCCTTGATAATGGAGTGTATGAGAGACAGTAAACTGAAGTTTAATCCAGAAGAGATTTAGGCACTGTTAGTGGGTTGGTCCTGTATACTGGATGGAAGGAATGTGGATGGATTACACTTTCTCAGAAGGATCAGGTAGATAGTTGGTAGTTCTTGTAGATTCATTACTGTTGCCTGAGGCTCAAGTGTATAGGTAGATATGATGTGTGATATAGCCTGGGCTCAAGCCGTACAGGGCTTTGTAAGTCATAAACAGCACTTTGAATAGAGGCCTGGAGGCTCACAATTTGGCTGGCAGTTCTGAAGTTCCTTTTTCCTGGTCTGATCTGACAAGACATTCTGAAGCTACTTGTGGATTAGATTTGATTTGGATTGAGCCTTACGTTTGCAATGCACTTGTATCCCAGCTGGGCCACTATGTTGGAAAAATATACCTGGACTTTCAGGGAATAGAACGAGCAGTTGCCTCGACCAAACAAGCCTTAAAGGTAAAGGTAAAGGACCCCTGACCATTAGGTCCAGTCGTGTCCGACTCTGGGGTTGCGGCGCTCATCTCGCTCTATAGGCCAAGGGAGCCGGCGTTTGTCCGCAGACAGCTTCCGGGTCATGTGGCCAGCATGACAAAGCCGCTTCTGGCAAACAGAGCAGCACACGGAAAATGCTGTTTACCTTCCCGCTAGAGCGGTCCCTATTTATCTACTTGCACTTTGATGTGCTTTCGAACTGCTAGGTGGGCAGGAGCTGGGACCGAGCAACGGGAGCTTACCCCGTGGCAGGGATTTGAACCTCCGACCTTCTGATCAGCAAGCCCTAGACTCTGTGGTTTAACCCACAGCGCCACCTGGTACTTACATACTCATAATATGGCATGAACTCTTTGGCTGAGAGTTCCATAGTTTACCCTGTGAGATACCGATGAGGCTAGCAGGATTGAATCCATTGCTCCGCACTTATTTCGATGAGTTTCCTACACGTAGCTACAGTGTTGGTTGCCTAACGGATCAATACAGTAAGCACAGTGACCTGCTTCTTAGCTTGAATGCTGCTGCTCCTGTAAAATTTACTTCATAAGGATGATCTCTGCATGGAAGTGGTAGGTATTGCACATGTGGGGAACGTAGTATAGAAACATTGCAGTTGTTGTCTCCCCAAATCCTCAATTTTTCTCCTTTCTTCTGTTCAGTGTTGATGTGTATTAGTTGCACTAATCATTCCCACCCACCTAGTAGTGGGAAAGTGCATATTTCTATATACAGGAATCATCTGTTCCCACAAAACAATGGCAACCTTTGTTTGAAAGAGGAAGTGAAATTTTGCCTGTTCAGCTGCATATGAATAGAACAGATTGCCTGCTTTCCAGAGATTGCTTACAGGCTGACAGGCATTTAAATCAAAATCGTTTACCTATTCTTTATCTTCTTCTTTGTCTTTTTTATATATATAAAAGGAATAATGCCAATACACTGCAGATTGATTCTTTTTAGGGGCAAACAGGAGGTAGAGCATGGGGAATGGTTCTGATTGTTTAGTGTCCATATAGTTCATCTTAGCACATAAATTTGTTACTTTTTTGTTACTTTGATTGCACTAATAATTTGCAGAATGTGTGAATTATGTATGTAGAAGCCAGTTTGCTTCTTTCCTACCGGGCAATGGGACCAAGAGATTAGCCATTTCAGCAGTTTACTTGAATGCTAATGAACCTTGGCCATGTTGTTGAAGCTTCATTGAGTCTTTCCTCCCCACATTACTGCTGATGTAGTTCATGCAATGTGCGTGAAGCCTACATGGGCCATCCTCCTGACATATGGTCCACAGCAACCTTTGTGAGACCATATGGCACAAGCATCCAAGCCATTTCAGCTGGATTCGTTCCAAAATTCACACAGCTATAAAGTCAAAGAGTGAAAGTCATCATGTCGCAGGACTGAGAAGTGGACCAGGATGAAGAATCTCTCTGAGGACAGGTCCATACCATTGGTATGCATGCCATATCTACAGTTTACCATGACCTACAGTTTTTGTGTGTATATTCCTCCTTACCTTGTCACCTTGTTGTATATGAAAGACGCAAGTCTGTTGGCATTGAGATATAGATCAAAATAAGCCAAAGGTTTAGTACTGCATTTAAAACATTAAAAGCATCAATAAAAAGCTGTTAAATGAAAATTACGAATTAGAAATGAGAGAGATGCATATAAGGTCATCAACTGGCCACCAAGCAGAGCCAGCATGCTTAACACCACTCTTCAGCAACTGCCTTCATATAGATCAACAGAGAAGGTCTCATCCTCTGTAGATTACCTGGGTAGGAACAAATAGGAAACAATTATAATCAGTGTTGCTTGCTAGCTTCTGCAGGCAACAATTTTATGTTATGTAAACAGAGCAGGACAGGTAAATCTCTACCTTCTGCAGCTCAGGTGGGCCGGAACAAGCATTCTTTACTATTCTTGCTAAAGCAATACCACTTTTTATAGGTTTGTTCACTCAGTGTTGATAAGAATGATCAACAGTGGCAGATCCATGGTAACACAGTGCTATTAGAATTTGGTGTTCTCTACAATACTATCGTGGGACACGGGTGGGCACTGTGGTCTAAACCACAGAAGGTCGGCGGTTCGAAGCCCCATGATGGGGTGAGCTCCCATTGCTCGGTCCCAGCTCCTGCCCACCTAGCAGTTCAAAAGCACATCAAGTGCAAGTAGATAAATAGGTACCGCTGCGGTGGGAAGGTAAACAGCGTTTCTGTGTGCTGCTCTGGTTCACCAGAAGCGGCTTAGTCATGTTGGCAACATGATCCGGAAGCTGTCTGCGGACAGATGCCAGCTCCGTCAGCCTATAGAGTGAGATGAACATCACAACCCCAGAGTCATCCACGACTGGATCTAACGGCCAGGGGTACCTTTACCTTTACAATACTATCACCTACATTGTGTGTGTTTTTAAACTTTTTAATTTTTTTTTAACTGTACAAACTAACCATTAATAGAAATGTTTATTTAAAAATTAATGTGTGTGCTAATATTGCCACTATATCCCTTATTTGTGTTGAAGGGACACATCTCCATCTTTCTCTGGAGACAACAGAAGAGTACACCCTTGGGGGTGAAGTAAAAACCACTGGAATGTTACAGCGCCTGCTGTGGTTGTAGAGACTGAAACAGGCATGTTTTGTTGCAGCTGGGGCAGATGAAGGCATCCAGTTGTGCTGGATGGAGTTTCTTCTCTCTGTGCTCTTCACAGTGGTCATTCCTCCTCTGGTCACTGCTATGAATGCACAAACTGACTGTCTGTCTCCAGGCACTGCGATTGTCTGCAAGGGATTCTCTCATGGCGGGGTTGATGTTGTCAGCTTCCCTGTCACATTTGCAGAGATCTTTGTAGTGCAGAGTTGGTCGGGCAGCTCCCTGGAGAACACATCCTTGGGGATCCTACCATCTTCCATTCTGTGGACATGACCAAACCAGCATAGATGTCACCGAAACAGGAGTGCGAAGAGACTGGGAATGTGGGCTTGGGAGAGCACATATTTGTTTGAGACACTGTCCTACAACTGTATATTGCCACTATATTCCTTTGTTTGTGTTGGGAGGGCAGACCTCATAGTTACGGACGATCAAATGATAGTATTACAGCTTGGTGTGATGCCATCTGTTCAGCAAAAGAACTGAAAGCAAGTCCCTCATGTTTCCTCTTTCACTGCTTTGGAGAATGTCCAAAGTAGTCCTAATATATAATGGGCTTATCCATACTTACTTTTTGCCTTGCTTTTTTCCAGGCACATATCTCCACTTAAAAGCTCTGTGTCCGAGTGGTTGTGGGGTTGGGAGAAGAAGAGAAGAAGAGTTTGGATTTGATATCCCGCTTTATCATTACCCTAAGGAGTCTCAAAGCGGCTAACAATCTCCTTTCCCTTCCTCCTTCCACAGCAAACACTCTGTGAGGTGAGTGGGGCTGAGAGAATTCAGAGAAGTGTGACTAGCCCAAGGTCACCCAGCAGCTGCATGTGGAAGAGCGGGGATGTGAACCCGGTTCACCAGATTATGAATCTAGTCTTGTTTGTTGTGGGGGAGGAAGGGAAAAGAGAATGTTAGCCGCTTTGAGACTCCTTCAGGTAGTGATAAAGTGGGATATCAAATCCAAACTCTTCTTCTTCTTCTTCCACCAGTTTGAAAGCACGCCAAAAAGTGCAAGTAGATATATAGGTACTGCTCCGGCGTGAAGGTAAATGGCATTTCCATGTCCTGCTGTGGTTTTGGTGTTCTGTTGTGCCAGAAGGACCTTGGTAATGCTGGCCACATGACCTGGAAAAACTGTCTTCAGACAAACAGCGGCTCCCTCAGCCTGTAAAACGAGAGGAGTGCTGAAACCCCAGTCGTCTGCAACTGAACTGTCAGGGGTCCTTTACCTTTATCTCCCCCCCCCTCGGAAATGTGCTTATGAAACAGCACCCACCGATCAGCTCTTCCACTCAACAAAAACCAGAATTCATTCTACTCAAAGTGTATCTTTCCTTTTCCCTTTTTTTGCTTCTTCCTGCACCAGTTTATCTGAATCCTTCCTTATGCTCCTTTGAACTTCAAATGCCTGTTTAAAGTTCTGCACATCTGCACATGTCAGTTCAAACGTCTTCACATCTGTTTAAACATGCTATGGTTGTCCAGAACACTCTGCAAATCATGTTCTGCTCTTCTCCCCTCTTGCCATTACCGGAGGTGCAACTTGTTGACAACGAATCTCACCCAAATCTACTTAACAAGTCCTAATTCTAAACACACAAAGGAAGTGAAACTTCAAGAATCTGTTCCTTCTCACAACGAGAAATTTCTATTAAAAACGCATCTTGTAAACGGAATCAACATGGCATCAGAGCATAAAAGAATCTAAATTGGATTTTGCATTTAAAAGAGGCTGAGGTGTTTATTGAGCTCTGAGGACAGAGTTTGTTGTTTTTAAGCTAGCACAGACATTTTAATTATCACCTGAGATATATCCACATTTTAGTTCTTAATTGACAACACGCAATTATCCATTTCCCCCCAAACATCTGACTTTGCTGGTACTACAAGGCAATGAAAGCAGAGCGTGTCTAAGAGAAGATGCTAAGATGGAAGGGAATTCAGTAAGAATAATACGACTGTTGTACACATGTAGTTTTACTTCCAGCTCATTTGTTTTTTCAAAAAAAAACAAAAACAAAAACAGTTGTTGTTGTTGTTGTTTTGTTGGCCACGCCTGAGCATTTCCCCTGTTTTTAAAAGGTAAGCTGGAAAATGTGCTGATGTAAAAGGTGTTTTTTGACCTTGTTTGTCACATTTTGCTATACATTGTATCAGTCACTCATGGTATTGGGTAATGAGAGCAGGAGAATCACAAGCTAAGCGAGGAACTGTGGAGGAAAGTGAGAGAATTGCTCGATAGTTCTGCAACAAAACATAAGCAAGAGCAAAAGAGCTAATGTATCAAACCACCCTTGAAACTTGAGCAATATGAGAATACACACACGCACAGCCTGACAATTAGCAGCAAAGGCTGCATGTTGTTGTTGTTGTTGTTGTTGTTGTTGTTGTTCAGTCGTTCAGTCGTGTCCGACTCTTCGTGACCCCATGGACCAGAGCACGCCAGTCACCCCTATCCTTCACTGCCTCCCGCAGTTTGGCCAAACTCATGCCAGTCGCTTCGAGAACACTGTCCAACCATCTCATCTTCTGTCGCCCCCTTCTCCTTGTGCCCTCCATCTTTCCCAACATCAGGGTCTTTTCCAGGGAGTCTTCTCTTCTCATGAGGTGGCCCAAGTATTGGAGCCTCAACTTCAGGATCTGTCCTTCTAGTGAGCACTCAGGGCTGATTTCTTTAAGAATGGATAGGTTTGATCTTCTTGCAGTCCATGGGACTCTCAAGAGTCTCCTCCAGCACCATAATTCAAAAGCATCAATTCTTCGGCGATCAGCATTCTTCTGCATGTGGTAGCTTATAGTTAAACCAGCTTTTTAAATCTTTCTAATAAAAGTAGCAGCTCTCTCTCTCTCTCTCTCTCTCTCTCTCTCTCTATATATATATATATATATAATCCCTTTGCTTCCCCTCCTTCTGTACATGTAGAGCAGGAATTGCTTCTCATTTGCAGAAACATCATGTTTCACTGTTTAGAAAGGAGGCCATGAGATACTTTCACGATAATGCCTATCCTGCGGAGCAGTGGGAGGAAATCAACAAAAATCTCTTCTCTTTCACAAAGCTCCTGAGATGAGGGACAGAGGGGAGGATTGTTGCTATCAGGACTCCACTTAATCCTGGATGCTCATTTGACTGTCACGAGGTACTAAGACGAAGGCGAGGGGATCTCTTTCAGCCAGGCTGTCACACCCCAATTTTGAAGAAGCCAATGATTTTGAAAATTAAAGGCTGCCTGCTGTTTTCTTCCCTCCTGGCAAAATTGTGCGACACATTCAATATACAAAATATGCAATAGTACAAAAGCCACATTTGCGCTCCTGTTGAGATTGCTTGAGGGGGCGCAGGTGGCGCTGTGGGTTAAACCGCAGAGACTAGAGCTTGCTCATTGGAAGGTCAGCAGTTCGAATACCCGCGACGGGGTGAGCTCCCATTGCTCGGTCCCTGCTCCTGCCCACCTAGCAGTTCGAAAGCACGTCAAAGTGCAAGTAGATAAATAGGCACCGCTCCTGCGGGAAGGTAAACGGCGTTTCCGTGCACTGCTCTGCTTCGCCAGAAAGTGGCTTAGTCATGCTAGCCACATGACCCAGAGGCTGTACGCCAGATCCCTCGGCCAATAAAGTAAGATGAGCGCCGCAACCCCAGAGTCATCCATGACTGGACCTAATGGTCAGGGGTCCCTTTACCTTTACCTTTTGAGATTGCTTGAGGGTTTTTGTTTTTGTTTTTGTTTTTGTTTTAGAAACACAATTCCCTCTCCCCCTCATAATAGAGAATGTGTTGGTGGTTTCTGGATTGCATTCAGGTAAAGGGTGATGAGCCCTCAATATCTTGTGGGAAGCTGACTGCTCAAATGTTCCCTGTGTGGACCTGGCACTAAAAGATAAATTGAAGGAAAAGAAAAGGCATACTGGGTGGGCATGCTGGGGGTCATTTTGGACTCACTGCTGTTCATGGAGGCACAAGTTATTCTATGTCCAAGGCCACTGTCTACCAGCTCAATCTGGTACTCCAGCTGAGACCCTACCTGCCTGTGCACTGTCTTTCCAGAATGGTACATGCCCTGGTTATCTGCCACTTGGACTACTGCAACACATTTTACATGGGACAACCTTTGAAGGGTGGCTCAGAAACTACAACTTATCCAGAATGTGGCAGCTAGACTGGTGACTGGGAGCGGCCTCCAGGGCCATATAAACACCAGTCCTGCAAGACCAACATTGGCTCCCAGCACATTTGCGAGCACAATTCAAAGTGTTGGTGCTGACCTTTAAAGCCCTAAATGGCCTTGGCCCTGTATAGCTGAAGGAGCATCTCCACCCCCCAGCGTTCAGCCTGGACACTGAGATCCAGCTCCGAGGGCCTTCTGGCTTTTCCCTCACTGCGAGAAGTGAGATTACAGGGAACCAGATCATCACACATCCTTTGATCAACTGCTATTACAGTTAGGGATAGCTGGAATTATTGGATTATGTCATTTGTGTTTTTTATAAAAAATAAATAAACACGTCTTGCTCTGCCCTCTGGGGAACTGAAAATCCTGCATTTGTAATAAAAAGTAGCACTGAAATATCAGTTCAAATTAACCCTCAGTTAGCATTCAACTTTATGAAGTCCATCAGGAGCACACTTTTGTGATGGCACATCAGAAATAACTGGAAGTGGCAGTACTGTACAATTATGGAGTCAAAAAGCTGTGTTTTTATCTACCTGTGTTTAGTGTACTAGCATGTCCCTTTAAGCTCTTTGATGCACTTTGATAAGCATATCCATTTGCTGCATTATTCCTGCCCCCCCACCAAATATACCCATCAATTTGTTCTTGTACCCAGCCGAAGTGCCATAAATCTTGTTACTTCAGTGCAAAAATAAAAATGCTAAATCAATTTGAAAATATATGCCAAGTCTTGATTTACATCAGCTGTCACCAAACCAGTTGCGCTATTGAAAGCTGATCAGCTTCACTTCCATCACAAATAGATGACTAATAAGAATGCAGCAGATAAATGAATACAGATAATGAGAATGTGGAAATCTTTGCTTCTGCAACCTGCTTGTGGCACAGTACAACCATGGTGTTATGTTTCATAAAGTAGCAGGGGTCAGAGTAGATGTGGAGGGAAAGACAATAGCTTAGTGTCAGAGCACATGCATTTCAGGAAGAAACCCAAGGTTCAATTGTTAGCACCTTCAGTTAGAAGGATCTGGTAGCAGTTGATGGGAAAGAATTGATTAAATTAAATATAGAAATATAAAAGGCAGGACCTCCAAGGCAACTTTCTTTGAAACACCACCAGGGCTAGCCAGCCAGGTGCAACTTTGTGGTCTCAATGCATGGATCAGATGATGGCTTCAGGAGGAGGGACTTGGATTTGTTAGGCATGGGACAAGCTGGGCTTGTATGAAAGGGAAAGAAGCGGACTGTTGGTGCTTAACATAAAAAAGGTGGCAGAGCAGCTTTTAAGATGATTGCAGTGGGGAAGCCAGCAGGAGCTAAAAGGGATCTGGTTTGGAATGAACCTTCCACCTGGGATGATGAGTCTAACATTAGTTAAATTTTAAATGTTGGAGGTGTAGAAATAGGCATGGTGAATGCAGGGGAACAGAATAGCAAATCAGAGAGGCCAATGCACCAGTGGCATAGCGTGGGTTGCCAGTGCCCAGGGCTGCATGGAGGGGGTGGGTGGGAGGGAGGAAAACGGACAAAGTACGCATGCATATTCAGCTGACTAACAGTGTTTGCATCACCCATGAGATTGCAGATACAGAGATAAGACGTTCCATCGCCTGGAGAAGCTGTTTTCAATGTAGCCAGGGTCGGAGCAAGGGGGTCGTTGGGGGCGGTCCACCCTGGAGGGGGGTGACACTTGGCACCACCCCTGCGACTCCCAAGCCGAGCCCCGCCACCTGGCACCCCATCCGTGCAGCGGTAGCTCATAAGGTTGCTGCTCGAGTTCGGCAGCCTGGACGGACTGCGCAAGTGCGGAATGTCACACTTGCGCAGAAGATAGAAATCTCAATGAGGATTCATTAATGACATAGCATTAGTACAGAATTGCTCCAGCTAGAGAACAGAGAACACATATTTGTGACAGGAGGCCACAGATTTGTGACAAGAGGCGCTGTTTGTTCCTTACCTAGTGGGGCACTTTGTGCAAAGGGATCATTTTGGATAACCTCAAAATACACAATAGCTGTGTAAAACAAAAACAAAAAGAATGAAGGGCACATCAATAACATTCTTTAGAACCTTTAAAGTTGCTCTGCCTCAGGACTTCAGACACTCCCACTGACCCACCAGGGAGTTCGATCAAAACAGAGTACCTTTGATTTGAGTTCAGCAAATGCTTAAATGCCTTCCATTGAAATCACTGAGAATTTAACTTTTGCTGTATCTTGCACTAAGCTAAAGTTACAGTCTTATACAGCCCTATACCTGGTAATAAATCTGATTGAGCTCAACGAGATTTCCTTCTGAACATACATTATACAGAGATGCTATAAGTGCCTTTTCTTTTCCTGAAGAAAAAAACAACAACAACCAAACCTCTACCCCACTGAAATACCTACCTTCTAGCTGAATATTGAAACTGAGGAATATTTGGCGCCATTCTAATTTTTATTATATATTGCAATGGGCATGTCCTCTCTTTGTGATGCAAAATAATTTCTATCCAAGGGGAGTTGTCAGCATCCTCAAAAATCACAAGAGATTCAATTCTTCCCTGTCAAGTAAGAACAATGTGATTGGAGCCCTTTGAAGGGAGCTCTTGATACGGCAAGGAGACCCTGGGAAATGTTACTTAACTGTTATGCAAGCCCACAGGGGGAAACAGACCTGCTAAGAATAATTCTTGCCATAGCTATCCTTTCTTCCATCCCACAGTCTGTTGAGGAATGAGGGAAAGCGAGCGAGAGAGAGAGGAGGGAGGGAGGGAGGGAGGGAGGGAGGGAGGGAGGGAGGGAGAGAGAGAGAGAGAGAGAGAGAGAGAGAGAGAGAGAGAGAGAAAGAAAGAAAGAAAGAAAGAAAGAAAGAAAGAAAAGAAAGAAAGAAAGAAAGAAAGAAAAGCTTGAAGACAATGTGATTTAGGCATATTGTTTGACACCAGGCATTTTTCATTCACCCAAATAAGTAATGAAGTACCCTGCGGCAGACTTTTCCATACTACATTTTGCTATACTGAGATGGCTGTAATCCTGGTTTTTTTTGTTTTTTGTTTTTGCTTTCCTCGCGTAGGAGAGGTTGCCAAAAAATGAGAAAACAGAAGAGTCCACCCCGCCAGTCGTTAGAAGTGAGATGTGACACCCGACATGTGCTTCTCATGCAGAAGCAAAAAGTCTCGTCTTGATTATTAATACTGAACTTCCTTTCATATGGAGCCCAAACTATTAATTATACTGACAGCCATTTGCCTCCCATTGGATTCTGCATAATTAATAATAAATACAGGAAGCAGAGCAACTAAAAGAAAAACAGAATCATTGGCAGTCAAACATATCATATCAGAGACACAAGAAAGACGCTGTGTGATCGTTCACCCACCCCCGCATATTTTCTTCCCCCTTTAGGTCTAGTAGATCCTGCTAATCCTTTAAGGCACAATATCTCATCCAAGGACTGAAATTTAAGTCCATCCTTTTTCTTTTCCATCTTTTTACGATACCTTACATGTTGACACTTGGTTTGATAAATGGCTAGCAGTATTTAGAGAGCATATTCCAATGGGAGAGCCCAGAGGTAATCACGGGAATGTGGATCTATGTGGTCTTATTTTAGCTGAACTGTCAATACAGAAATCCTCAATGATTAAAACATTTAGGCTGCGGTCCAGCTAAGCTGTATGTGGGATAGAGAGGAGAACCATTGACAGTGGGAGTTGGCTTTGAATTTTCCAGTGCAGGCACACACACACACACACACACACGTGCACATACACACACACCAGGCTAATACACAGGACTGGTTAATTTACACTGTGGTATAATCATTTGGTATAATCCACTTCCCTAGGAATGCACCACGAAGGACAAAGCCTTAAAAAAAAGCAATTGTGCATTTATAACAGCCCACTTCAAATTTCATATTTGAAAGATTACATAGCCCAATGGTTCCCAAACCTCTTTTTTTCCTGATGAATATTGGGTCTTGGCAGACCCCTTAATGGTTTTTCTGCCTGTTGCAGCGATTGTAATGTGTTGTGGTAGATGCTGCATGGTTTTTAATTCTATTTCTGTTGCTTCCTTTATTTCTTACATATTATGTTTCCTATAAATTTCAAATTGTGATATAATAAAATGCAAGGAAAGAAAGGAAAGTAGCAGCAAAGTGCAGTTAAAGACCAATATGCCTATTTGATGCAATGGATGTGAGTCTTCAGCCACAAATCCACAGATGCCACAAAGCTCCCAGACCATTAGTGTCCCATGGGCCACAGTTTGGGAACCCCTGGTATAACACTTCCATGTATTGGACTTTGGAACTCCTTGCCTATTGACATTAGGAATGCACCCTCACTGTATTGTTTACGACACCTGATGAGACCTGTTTTATTTTAGCAATCCTACCCAAACATAGGAATTTAGTTGCCTATATTGGTTGTTGTTGTTTTTTAAGTTTGGTGATTTTATCGGTATTTTTAAATGATTATAACATTATGTACATTAACTTTTGAATTGTTTTGTGGGTTTTAGCTGTGTTTTATCTGCAATTCAGGACAGATCCTGAAGTTGAGGCTCCAGTACTTTGGCCAACTCATGAGAAGAGAAGACTCCCTAGAAAAGACCCTGATGTTGGGAAAGATGGAGGGCACAAGAAGAAGGGGACGACAGAGGATGAGATGCTTGGACAGTGTTCTTGAAGCAACTAGCATGAGCTTGGTCAATCTGCGGGAGGCAGTGAAAGATAGGCATGCCTGGCGTGCTCTGGTCCATGGGGTCACGAAGAGTCAGACACGACTGAACGACTGAACAAATCTGCAATTTTATTTGCATGCTACTTGGAGAGCTCTTTGAGTAAGCATTCTATAAATCTTCTAAGTAAATAAATAAATCACCGTGCTCTTAACCATTACAACTTCTGCTGGATGCTACTGGCTTCACTGGTGGTGGGTCAGGTTTCTTGTTGGCTCAGTTAGGAACTTGGCTGGTGTTTTATGAGCTTCTCCTGGTGAAACAGAGATGAAAAGGACCTCTGTGGTTGTCCTTTTGGAGTCTTCAACAGGGGAGCTGATGGCAAGCAAAGCCTCTTTAAATCCCTTAAGCTTTTATTGGGTAGAAGCTCATGGGAGGGAAAGAAAGCTCTACATTTCCCTGGAGCCCTGAGTAAGTCAAGTACAAAATAAGAAAGATGGAAGTGGGGAAGAAAAAAACTTTTTTTGCAGTGAGGAGGAAGGAGCAGGGCTGAAGCTAAGTAACCTAAATCCGCTTCCAATGGACTGTACTAGACTGGACTGATGTCAAGAGGACCCTGAGTTCTAGCTGCTTATTTCCTTTATAGGTTTGGTTACATGGGGCAGGAGTTTTCCTAGATGGTACCTAGAATACTAGCAGAAGGTGAATTTATCTGCCAGGGCTGATGAGTGGAAATGTATGTGGAGTTGCATATAAACTTGATTCATCTACCCAGTTCAAGTTAAGGTTTCTGACCATAGCTGACAACTTTTCCCTTTTCTTGCGAGGAATCCTATTCAGAATAAGGGAATTTCCCTTTAAAAAAGGGAAAAGTTGACAGCTATGTTTCTGACCTTGATAGATGCTAATGGATGCTAATGTATTGGCTGGTGGTTGCAGTGCCCCAAGGCTTGGTTTTATTCACTGGGGCTCTGAGATGGCTTATTAGTGTGTGTATGTGTGTGTTGGATTACTTGATTGAATCATGAACTAGGCAGGGAGGAAGGCATCCTAATTCTGTGCATTAGGAGCAAGTATTTTTCCTGCTGTAGATGCTAACGATGGAAAGCACAGCTGGATCCCTAAACCTCAGCTTAGTTTTCCATCCCTGTTTTCTGGAGTCAAGCTGCTGAGAGATACATAAAATGAGACAAGTAAAACTCAGCTGTCTGCCTTTTTCTGTCTTTGCACCCCAATATGAAAATAAAGAGGCAGGCATGTAAGCTGAGTCCCTTTTATTTAGACCTTAAATTAAAATCAGCAGAGGAGGATGACTATGGGACTTAACTGTGTAACTACAGTCATACCTTGTGTTCCGTTTGCTGCGGGTTGCGAACAGCGGCAAACCCGGAAGTGTTTACTTCCGGGTTTTGCCATGCATGCATGCACAGAAGCACTCCGCGCGGTCTGTGCAGGTCGCCAATGCACAGAAGCTCGATATCGCCGCTCGGGTTGCGGACTTTTCGGGGTGCGAACGGCACCCCACAACGGATTGTGTCTGCAACCCAAGGTACCACTGTATAGCCACTGTGTGACATTGATTAAGGAATTAGGGTGTGGCTCCTAGCCTGCCCCGATTCCCAGGCCACACCTGGAGAGTGAGAATGGAGGCCTTACCTTGTCACCACCCCTCAGGACCACAGGACCCCAGGTGGATGAGAGAGTTAGGAGCCTCCTTTGAGGCCAATCTCACCCTCAAGAAGTGAGCCTTGGGGCTGACACATCACCTGAAAGGTGCCTAAAGGTACCAGGGTAACTATTTCTTTTCCCACATCTAAACTGCCCAAAGGGACCAAATCCAGAAGATTAACCTATTTAAATAACACAGCGGACTATCTAGCACTCTGTCCTGCTATTTGGCATGAAGTGGCCCCAAACCCCATCTGCTATCCAGATTGTGGATTGGGAAAAATTCCCACATGGCCCCCAAGTGGCGACCCCAAAGCACACTGGACAACAGGGAGGGAGGTTGAATGGTGCTGCTAATGGAGAGGCTATAGGGAAGGCAACTTGTCCCTTAAATAGGGCTCAAGCCTTACCCCCCCCCCCCATTAAACCACCTTAGGAATGCACCAATCTGTGCCAAGGATTTTCAATCACTGCCTCTCTTGCCCAACTCTCATTTGCAGAGTTGGCCCCTCATTCACTTAGCTCAATTTCTGAGTCTGAGTCTTCCCCTGCGCTGGGGGGGGGGGGCTACGTTCCTGACAGCCAGGGTGGTATTTTAGTACTGTAGATTTAAAATAATTTTACATTTGTATGATTGTAGTCTTTGTATACAGTATGTTAAGGCTGTTAGATACTAAAATATAAGGAAGAAGAGTTTGGATTTGATATCCCGCTTTATCATTACCTGAAGGAGTCTCAAAGCGGCTAACATTCTCCTTTCCCTTCCTCCCCCACAACAAACACTCTGTGAGGTGAGTGGGGCTGAGAGACTTCAAAGAAGTGTGACTAGCCCAAGGTCACCCAGCAGCTGCATGTGGAGGAGCGGAGACGCGAACCCGGTTCCCCAGATTATGAGTCTACCACTCTTAACCACTACACCACACTACACCACACTGGACACCTTCTAATGTACTTTTTCTTTTTCTTCTTGTGTCCTTGTCAGTATCATGTGTAGGAAAAGAAACAATCCAGCTTGGGCTCTCTTGTGCTGCTGCCACAACTCAAACCAGCTTGTCAAGTCTATGAAGATGGGAGTTGAGCTTTGAAGTTGTTGTGTGTTGTTGTTGTGGCGGGGGGGGGGGGACCCTGCACGGCAAATTTAACTGGAAAATAATTGTTTTCTGCATGGATGGAATCGCTTGATGCAGGGTCTGAATGGATTGCGAAGCTAAATGCCATTAAGCTGACTCCAAATGGCGCCCCAAATACTCTTTTGACACCACTATGTTGCAGCATTCATGCAGACTATGACTAAACCTCCAGCTCCTGAGAGATGTGAAAATAATTATATGTTCTGCCTGAGCTGCTAAGCAGAGAAACAGTCTGTCTTGGACTTCTGTAAAGCATGTCAATCTCTTGTTCGCATCCCCCCCCACTCTCTTTGCCATGTGCAGTCTGCTTCAAGAAACAAAAACAAAAGGCATTCTGACAAGACCTAGGAAGCTTGAATGTTAGGCAGATGTTGTACTTCCCAATGGATAGGCTAGAAATATAAGCAAAGTCACATCCATGTTCTTACACATCATGGCACATCCCTCTGGGAGTAAAAAGATATAGAATTAGCCTTATCCTCCATGAATTTGTCTGTCAGTGGCTACCAGTTATGGTGGCTATGTTCTACTTCTGCAGTCAAAGGCAGTACACCCTTCAATACCAGTTGTTAGGAATGACAAGTGAGTAATACGCTCTTGCATTCAGAGCCTGCTTTTTGGCTTCCCCACAAGTATCTAGTTGGCCATTGTGAGAACAGGATGCTGGACTAGATGAGTGAAATATACTCAGAGTCAAGTGTGAATTTCATGCTCTTTATTCAGCTCATAGTAGTGAGGAATGCAGTTCCCCCAAAACGTTTGCTTTATATACACTATTTACACAATGGGCCCCACGTGATTGGCTAATTCCGGGATACTCCTGTATGCCAATCGGAGTGCGGATTCACTTCCACCTGGAGCTGGATTGGGTGGCTCCTGCGGACCAATCAGACTGCTGCAATCTCAATCCTATTGTTCTGGGACCAGTCAGACTGCTACAATCTCAATCCTATTGTTCTAGGACCAATCAGACTTCTGCATTTTGGATCCTATTCAACTCAGTACATAACAATGGGCCATTGGCCTGATCCAACATGCTCTTATTGTGTTAATGGGCCTATGACTCAGTACCAGGGACTGAATTCACTGCTCAGTCTATCTAATTCTAGAGTATGCTTATTAGGTTGTTCAAAGGGACATCTAGGTGAAAAGCAGATTGCACCAACTTGATAAACAACCTGCATTAATGTTTTCCCTGAATCCAGGCAGGATGCACAAACCCCTGTAACTGGAGAAAAATTATAATACT
Source organism: Lacerta agilis (assembly GCF_009819535.1). Lineage (NCBI taxonomy): Eukaryota > Metazoa > Chordata > Lepidosauria > Squamata > Lacertidae > Lacerta > Lacerta agilis. Next base: position 9,739,836 of record NC_046327.1, on the reverse strand, counting down.
GTGAAAACCATTTGGGTTTTCCTCTAAATACTTTAAAAATTTTCCCTAAGCAGGAACATAAATCTTTACCTTAAATTTCCAATGGAGGCTTGGGCATGCTTCCAAAATTTCTCCCCATATTCTAGGCTTCCAGTTACCTGGTGTTGTTTCTGAAACTGATAGAATGCATTAATAATCTTCCATCATTAAAAAAAATCTGATTATTATTATTATTATTATTATTATTATTATTATTATTATTATTATTGCACTATGTTGTTGACCAGCATGTAGCTTGGTCAAATATCTCTGCTACTTTTGAAAAGCATATCTCTGATAAAAGAGATCTCTTCCTTAGGATCCTAGAAAATTGCCCTACTTTTGAAACAGAACATTGGTCCATCTAGCATAATATTGTCTTAACAGGCTAGGGTTTCAGACTGGGACCTCTCCCAGTCCTGCCTGGAGATGCTGGGGACTGAACCAGCGACCTTCTGCCTGCAAAGTGAGTGCTCTACCACTGAGCTGTGGTCCTTTCCTCAGAAGCAGATGAGAAGCCTCCTTATACTCAGTCAAGACTGTAAGGAAAGCAAACTGTATGCAACCATTGCACATAAACAGTAGGTCACAAACGTGGCTTCCCCAAATCTAGTTAGTTGACCTGAGGCTATAAAATCGAAGGACATCCCAGACAAACAAGATTCTTCCCACACCATTGGCACATTGGTATAAGTCGCTCCTTGCACTCCTACTTAAAGAACTGCAGAAAGGTGTCTCATCTCCTTGTCAGCATTTAAAATAGTACAGTCAAATGCAAAGGCAGTGCCAGCCACCCACCTCTCAAGCTTCAGAATCTGCTCCATTCTATTACTTATCCAAACCTTGACATTAAGAGTCTCATGCAACTAATCTGCCTACAAGTAATACAGAATGTGGCAGCTAGACTGGTGACTGGGAGTGGCCGCTGGGACGATATAACACCAGTTCTGAAAGACCTACACTGGCTCCCAGTATGTTTCTGAGCACAATTCAAAGTGTTGGTTCTGACCTTCCAACCTCTAAACAGCCTTGGCCCTCTGAGTGTCTCCACCCCTGTCGTTCAGCCCAGACACTGAGATCCAGCACAGAGGGTCTTTTGGTAGTTCCTTCATTGCGAAAAGTGAAGCTACAGAGAACCAGGCAGAGGACCTTCTCAGTAGTGACACCCACCCGGTGGAATGCCCTTCAATCAGATGTCAAGGAGATAAACAAAACTATGCAGCCATTAGAAGACATCTGAAGGTAGCCCTGCCTATGGAAGTTTTAAAATGTTTAATGTTTTATTGTGTTTTTGTATATGTTGAAAGCTGCCCAGAGTGCCTAGGGCAGCCCAGTCAGAAGGGTGAGGTACAAATAATAAAAATATTATTATTATTATTATTATTATTATTATTATTATTATTATTATTATTATTATTATTATTATCTACCCACTGAGCTAGATTGCTATAATAAGATTGAAAGCAAAAAAAGCAGCTTCAATGCTGAAGGAGCGGCCTCAGTGCTGCCATTTCACTTGAGAAGGACAAACCCGCCAACAACAAAACCCCCGCGATAAAATGAAAGTTTCCCTAGCTCTGTTTAATGGTTCTGCCTTCCTCCTTGGAGGTTGGCATGATAGGGGTATGCAATCATCCATCCATTTGCTCGCCATAATTAACCCTACTATCACTACTTCACAGGGGTCCCCAAGCCTTTGCACTTATCACTCCACAACAGAACTAATACATATTTACCGTATTCCCAAAAGCCCCCCCCCCACCCTGCTTCAATTAATGGTGATGGTGTGCAGCAAATCTATTCCTTAGGCACGTTTTGTGATATTAACATCGCTTAATGCAACAGTTTCATCATGTACAACAACTGATGCTCATTGGTGTCACACGGTATATTTAACAACATGCTTTCATTTGAACAAATCTAATAATAATTATACATGCACGGCTCTGCTCCATTATGACAGTTAAGTGTGCATTTTGTTCCCTTAGCATACCTCTCCAAAGTGGATTTGGATTTGAGTTTATTTTTTATTTGCTTGTTTGCCTATGGACAATTTTCAGAGGCTGGGATGAAAACATTATTTCATTCTTCTGTCAAATATTCCATCACTTCAGGTACTTTACAGCAGTGTTTTTCAACCTTTTTTGGGCAAGGGCACACTTGTTTTATGAAAAAAATCACGAGGCACACCACCATTAGAAAATATTAAAAAATTTAACTCTGTGCCTATATTGACTATATATAAAGTAATTCTCTTGAATAGGAATCAAATACCGGTAAACACATTTTTCCCCACGGCACACCAGGCAACATCTTGCGGCACACTAGTGTGCCGCGGAACAGTGGTTGAAAAACACTGCTTTACAGTACTGTTTGTTTGGGGTTTTTTTTTTTTTTTTTTTCATCTGACAGGAAGAAAATAGTGCTGCTGGTCCAGACAGCTGACAGTTACTCTCCCATCGGCATATAATAATTTTCATTTCCTCTGTGCTTCATCTGTGCCAATGTGGAAATAATCAATAACAGCAACAGCTGTGTGTCCGGTTCTTTTAAGCAAACTGTACAATGGTCAGAGGAGAGATAGTTAGATCTACGCAATACTTGTTGCTTTTAAAAGATAAGATGTTATCCTCCGTAAATGCCCAGATGATTTCTTTCCTTTTAAAAAAATAAATTTGATTGTTACCGTTCACATTAACACACCATACAGAAAAAGGAAATAAATTCCATCACCACCAAAGGGAAAAAAGAGAATTAATACATCAACTAATAACCTTCAAAACATAAAATACATAAAGTAAAAGTGGTCCTTTTCCATGCGTCTATTCCTTATTACAGATTCTGTGTTAATTGTTCGCTGCCATTGCATAACAAGTTTTGTTCAATTTCAATAGCCCTTGATCCATTCATTGGTTTTACCACATTTTTAACACTGCTACTGAAATTATCCGAACGCTACGCAATGCCCAGATGATTTCAATCATCTTTATTCGGTATATGCTAACATTGCAGACCCACTCAGAAATAAACCCAAATGAATCTGATCTACTCCCAGGTAAGTTAGTTTAGGACTGCAACCTGGTAGATACTGGTTGACAGGATTTCCCTGTAACATGGCCTTGGACCACTGCTATTTTTCTAGGGGGTGGGGAGAAGGGTGCTGGAACTCACCATGAACACCTCCTTTGTTCTCTTAGAATGGGAATAGCTCTCACCTCAAAGCAGCAGGATGTGAGTTCCAGCGAATTCTGGTTGCAGAAAAGCCCTGCCTGGGACACATACTTAAACTTCAAAGTTCAAGAACTGTGGCGAACTCAAGTCTCTTGTTGCATCACAAGAATTGGACGTCCCTAAAGTGGTTGTTTGACATTGAGGGGGCAATTGAGATGCCCGGGCATATTCATTATTTTAAATTTTAATCTCCGGCGTGTCAGCCTGCATAGCTTGTGCTGCTCCTCTACAAACACCATCATAACAATGCAATTGGTGACTGACAAAACTAATAAATTAAAGAGAAATGTACACCTGGGTATAATTAAATTAAACATGGGGAGAGTAGTAGAGATTAATGCCGGCAATCAAAGCATGTGCTTTAATCATCTCTACTGTCATGGTAATTTATGGGAAGAGCTCTTCAACAATCTCTTTTACCTAAACTTTTAAGGGATATATATGAAGAAGATAATGTTACAGTACTGGTGGTAGGATCTGAGTGCATGGTAATCAATATCTTCTTGATCTCCTTGGGCAACACTTCAGCAGCATTTAGACACTCTGCTAAGCTTATTTAATAAGTCTACCCATATAAGATCCAACAATGCACACATAAAATCACTCAAAATTATCTGAATTATTTGAAAAATGGCTGCTATTCTGGTTTACTCTAGGACAGAAGAGGAGAAGAAGAAGAAGAAGAAGAAGAAGAAGACGAAGATGAAGAAGAAGAAGAAGTGGAGGTGGAGGGGGGGAGGAGGAGGGGGAGGAGGCGGAGGAGGAGGAGTTTGGATTTGATATCCTGCTTTATCACTACCCAAAGGAGTCTCAAAGCGGCTAACATTCTCCTTTCCCTTCCTCCCCCACAACAAACACTCTGTGAGGTGAGTGGGGCTGAGAGACCTCTTTTATTGTAAATACACAATAAAATATGATGTGATATTTATTATTATTATTATTATTATTATTATTATTATTATTATTATCCCATCTGACTGGGATGTCCCAGCCACTCTGGGCAGCTTCCAACACTTATAAGCACACTTACTGGGATGCAATGGAGGTGAGGCATGATGGCAGTGAGGTTGCATCTCGAGAGCCCAGTTTCATAGTACACAATCACTGTCTGCTACACCCAAGGCAGTGCTGAGTTTTCTGAAGTAGTCTGTGGCTTCAAAAATACGTAAACCTGGGAAGAGAAAGGTATACATTCCTGGAACTAAATGGAGTGCTGTCACATACAACAACAACAACAACATATTATACTGTGGGTGAAAAGCTTTCTACCAATGTTCAGTCTGAAACAGTTTGGACCCCCTGAAAACAGGAGTATTTAAGAAACACACACTTTTGTGTATAGTTCCAAGACACTGGTGTTGTTTTTAAGAACATCAACAACAACAACAACAACAACAACCACAACAACATCCATCAGACTCAGTGAACTCTTCTCTGTGGCTCAGTTGTTCCCCCACAAAGGCTAAGAGCTATTGCACACATTATACGGCAGGCAATTTGGGATTGTTGTCATATTTTCTTAACAAGAGCTTCAGCCACTCCTGTTTTTCGGGGGGGGGGGGACATAACAGCATGATGCACAGGTGTTCACACACCTGTTTGTCATATTCACGCTTTACTTCTTTGTGCACCTAAATGTGTTAAATGTGAAAAGACTGTAAGGCACGGCCACAAAAATAATTCTGATTTGAGCAGTTGCCCTGGGGTCAGAGTTCAACAATGATGCAAGGTCCCGTGTGCTAGATCGCTTGGTCAGTCAAACCATCATGCTTAGTTTATTCCCCATAAATATTGGATACATGAAATAATTATACAGGACATAAGACTTAGTTGCTTCATATTAGACAGTGCTATTTTCCCAGAAAAAGAGGTGCCGGAACTCACAGTGAACACCTCCCTCGTTCTGTTAGATTGGCAATGGTGCCCACCTGAGAGGTGCAAGAGCTGAGTTTTGGTGAGTTCCAACTGAAACATTAGAAGATTTAGGCTGATTATATTTTTAAGAATATCTCAATAAAATTTATTTTTAACTAAAAAAGAAGAAGAAGAAGATTTAGGCTGTGTACATGTTACCATTTATTCTGGTTCTGTGGCATTCCCACAGCTGGGATTGGAAGCTGAGTGCCAATGACATTAGCCCAATCCATATGCAATCCTATAGCGAGTGTGTGGGTGCTTGAGTCCAGGTAAGACCAACTGATCAATGTCTGAGTAAAACCATTGGACTGTTTTTGTTTGTTTGTTTGATTTATTCATTGATTGTTTTAAAGGCAGGATGAATTAAATGAATCACAGCACAGAATATTTATTTGGGCAACTGTGCATGTACTCACCTATTGCTTCAAGGACTGTCTCTAGCTGTCACAGTACATGGCTTATTTGAGATAAATGACTTAGTAGCAACAGCTACAGAACCATTCAAAATAGCAGATTATAACACACACACACACACACACACATTTTTACATGCTTCTTCCTAGCTATCTCTGATACCCTGCAAGGTGTTAGAAATGAGTGGGGTTGTGTGTCCCTCCACCTCCTGAGAAGCTCACAGTGGTCTGGGTTTTAAATATATTGAGTTAGTATTGTGAATATATTATTATCCTACTAGCCCAATTCTACACATGCTTATTTGGAAGTAAGTCTCACTGAATTCAGGAACTAAATCTCCCCCTCCATTTGTTCATTCATTCATTCATTCATTCATTCATTAGCCATGCATAAGATATAGGACTGTGTTACTGGCTTATCTCCAAAATAATGTGGCTTAGCAAGCATGTGTTGATCATGGACATCCAAAGATAGATAGATAGATAGATATTTATTATTACGGCCATTGGCCCATCGCGCAACAATTTCCAACATCCAAAGAGGAAGCCTACACATGCTCCAGGTGTGCCAATGCTAGGGGGCAGAGGTGTCATTAGCCCCCCTCAATATTCCTTAGCAGGGGGTTTAGCCCCTCAAATATTGAGGGGACTGTGGAGGCTGAACCGCCAAGCTGAGTGCTGTGTGGCATCAAAGGCAGGCTCCTCCGGACAATGCCCCTTCTCCCGATAACATGTGTGTGTGTTCGTGATGTCACAGGCACATACTGCACCTTGTCCCCCAATCTTTGGCCCAAGGTGGTTCCTCTGACATGTATACCTCTAAACTCAAAAGCTTCCCCACTTCAGATCCCCATACTCAATGCATGCTGGCCTCTGCAAAACTGAAAGCAAGGCAAAGTGTCCACAGCCAGGACATGCCTCACGTTGAACAAAATATCCCAGGCATGCCAAGATGAAATCCCACACCATTATTTTCCTAACCTTATCGAGAGCTAAGAGGACTGGGCTTTCACTTCCATGTCTTCTGTGTCAATAAATATCCCACAAGATCTGGGAATCCTGGATCCTGTGACGCCTTGGGGGCAGGTGCTTTCAGAAGAAGTCATTTAGTCATCATGAGAGCTCATGGAGCTGCACTGCAAAAAGAGACCCTAAGTTGTCTTCCCCCATCCCACAAATATCCCCACACACCATGTGACAGCTGAAGATCAGGGGAGTCTTTACAATAGCTTTCACACTCCTGTGAAAGAGTAGGGGCGGGGAACCTTATTCAGTGCAAGTGACCAGGGTCAGCTCACCCATGAGTTGAGGTAAGGCAACTGGCTCAGGAGGCGGGTGTGGAGAACTAGCCCAAGGCCAGGTAGGGGTTAACTTTTCTGACAGTTAGAACCCTCAGGGGCGGGCTTAGCCTGAGTATAAAACACCCCTCCCAGTGGTCAGTAAGGCAGTTGAAGTATGGGCAGGAGGAGTTAGAGTTAAGTGCGGGGAGTGGAAGTGTGAGTCAAGAGATAGAGCTGGGAGTTAGAGTCTTAGGTGGATGTTAGCAGAGAGGATAATGAGATTGTGAAACGCGTTGTTATTGATATTTAGTTTACTATTAGAGGTATTAGGCCGGTAATATTTAGAGGTATTAGGCCGGTATAGGACAACTGTTATAAGCTTATTGAACAACCTTTTATTTATCAGCAACCACAAGCTTTGTACGCAATAAACATCTTTTTAGTTCACAATATCCTCGTCTGTGGTGAATGGAGTAAGCAGGAACCAGCTAGTAGTCTGAAGGGCTGCAGCTGGGGGACTGTTTGTCGTTGGTGCAGCACTCATAGACCGTAAAACGTCCGGGGGTGGGCTGTACAGGGCGAAGGGCCCGCGACATTAAAGTGGTGGCAGCGGTGGGATGAAAGATTGTCATAAAGTGGTGGTCACATTGAGATCAAAGATCTAAAGTGTTGGCAAGACGTGCCAAGGTACAAGAAGGATTTAAGGGTGACGCATTGTGTGAAGTGTGAGGCTTAAAGAGGATTTAAGCAAACTTCAGTGAGACTCTACAATCTAGTCAGGAAGGGGATCGCATACACCTGGAAAGGGAGAAGGGGAATTCAGAGAGGAATTACCTGGCCCTAGGGTGTGGTGTGATAGCGCCTAAGACTGTGAGATTGTGAGAGAGTTACAAAGATACTTTGCGTTTGAAACTATTTCAGGCAGAAAGGTTTATAGTGAGAGGTCGGAAAAGTACGCTGGACAAAGTGCACTGAGGTAACTTTAGGCGTGACTTTGGACCTAAGCTGTGGAAACTAAGCCTGGAGAAATAGTTTAACTGAAACATCCTTGATTTAAGTACAGAAATAATACCACCAAATAACTAGAAAATGCCACCTAGAAAGACTAAAACAGCTCTTAGGGACTCACAAGTAGAAAGCTCTGAAGAAGAAAATGGGGTTTCCCAGATGGAAGAAACCAGTACTGAAACAGTTAACAAAAATCCTGCTGAGGGGACGAGTTTTAAAGCCTCAGAGGAATTTGAGAAATGGAAGCTAGAACAAGAATATAAACTGAAGGAATTAGAAATGAGATTGCAAGCTGAGGAAAGAGAGAAAAAATTACAAGCTGAAGCAAAAGAGAGAGAATTAAAATTACAAGCTGAAGCAAAAGAGAGAGAATTAAATATTGAGAGAGAGAGAGAAAGGGAGGCAATGGCACTGAAAGAGAGAGAATTAAAGTTCCAAGCTGAGGCAAAAGAGAGAGAACTGAAAGAGAAAGAAATGACCTTAGCTATTGAGAGAGAAAGAGAACGGGAGGAAAGAGAATATTTACTAGAAATGAAAAGACTTGAATTATCAGCTGCAGATAATAGAAACAACAACAATAGTTCCACACAAAATCCTAGCAGGGTGGATTTAAAAAGATTCCCTGACTTCAAAGATAAAGACGATCCTGAAGCGTTTATCATTTCTTTTGAGAGGGCTTGCGAAGATTTTGAAGTAAAAGATGAGGAGAAAATGCAAATACTGAGAGCTCGTATTAGTGGAACATTAACAGAGATTTATTCTCAAATGCCATCTGATCAATCCAAAGATTTTGAAGCATTTAAACAGTTGGTTTATGTCAGATTCGGAATTACTGCAGAACAACTGAGACAAAAGTTTAGAACAATAAAAAAGTGCGTGAGGAAACATTTGCTCAACTAGGAGCTAAAACTACAAATTATTTAAACAAGTGGCTAGAACAGGAGGGTGCCGATTCTGTGGCAAAAATAAAAGAGGTGATCGCATTGGAACAATTTTATGACACGATTAATAGTCATCTGAAGTATTTAATTAAAGAAAGACGCCCTAAAACCATCCTGGAAGCTGCTAATCTGGCAGATGAAATAAATGAAATCCGAGAACACGCTTATGATGCCCCAAAATATAAGGACAAACAGTGGGAAACAAATAAGTTTAAGAGAATGCAACCGCCCACAAAGTTTACCACAGAAACTGCCAAGAAAATTTTTCCCGCCAATGCAAATGTTCCCCATAACACGACTATGACAACGGGGGGGACTGAGGGAAAAGTAAATAAATATAGTGAGGGTAAAAGGCCTGAATTAATCTGTTGGCAATGTGGGAGAAAAGGCCATCGACAGGTGGACTGTAGAACTGAATTCCGAACTAAGAGTGCAAATAATATCCCTCAGAAGCAGACATATTGTGTCCAAACTGTGGAGACAGAGCCAACTGCCAACATGGTTGCCACGACAACCGAGGCCCAGTCAGAGGCTGATGAGTTACCAGTGGCCCAAGTTGTGAGGTGCTATATAATTCAACAAGATGACATGCTATTACACGAAACAGGAGAAGAAATTTGGGTGAATGGTAAACCATATAAAGGCTTAAAAGACACAGGGTCTCAGATTAGTATTGTACATCCTGATTTATTAAAGCCAGAAGACTTTATTAAAGACAAAACAATCAGTTTAAAAGGAATATCAAAACAGCCAGAAATCTTGCCAGTCGCATTAGTTAATCTGACATATAAACAATGGTCTGGAAAATGGCAAGTAGCAGTTTCACCAGAAATCCCAGCTCCAATGTTAATCGGGTGGGATCTCCTTGACCATGTACAGAGTGCATTTGTAATAACTAGGGCACAAAAACTGCGACAGTTACCTCAGGAGGAAAGGCCTGATACAATTGCTGAACTGACACAAGATACAAGTATAATGCCAGTTACAAATAGTCAAGCAGCTAGTTTTGCAGCCAAGCAGAAACTAGATACAGATTTACAGAAATATTTTCAAGCCACAGCCGTGAATACAGTATTAACCCCTGAAAGCCCGGAGCGGTTTATAGTCAACAATGGGTTGCTATACAGAGAGATTCTTTTAAAGCCTAATAGAGGGGGTAATGAAATCCACAGGCAACTGATAGTACCTACTGAATTTAGAACCAAGATAATACAACATGCACATGGCAGTATCTTTGGAGGTCACTTGGGAATCACCAGAACCAAACAAAGGGTGTCCCAAAATTTCTTTTGGCCTGGGATGGGCAAGCAAATAAAGTTATTTTGTCGAACGTGCCATACTTGCCAATTACAAGGACATGGGCAAGATAAAACGAAAGCACGTGAGAGATCTTTTGAGCCAGGACAAGATATTTTATTAATCAGATCAGTAAACAGTGACAAGTTACAACTGACATGGGAAGGTCCTTGTAAGATCATTTCAAAAATGAATGATATAAACAATATAATTCAGCATGGTGAAGGGAGGCGGGTCATGCATGTGAATAGGATAAACCCAATCAAGTCCCTAAACCATGAACCCAATCTAGACTACAGTAGTCACGTTATTGAAAAAGCCTGTGATATTGGTAAAGGAGTGTCTACCTGCAATATGACCAGTGACCTATCTGTGAGATCAGTTAGAACAACTAGTCATAGTTACGATAAACCATTCATCAGTTGGAAAGATAGAAAGAAAGACGTACTGGAAGTTATAGCTGGCATGGGGGCCTATCAACTTTCTATGAAAGTAAAAGTGTTTCCTACACTAGAGATTGTGTGGTGGGAAGATGGGTACCCTGCTGCTCATGCAACACAAATAAATGTCCACAATGAATGTAGTTACACAGCATTAACAGGGCTACCACGTCAAAGGCGTACAAAAGTAATCTTAAAATTGCTCGAAGTGGGAACTGATAAATCAATACAGACCAAAGATGAACTGACAACAAGGGAGATTGCTATGAGCAATAAGCAATCAGAGCTTTTTAGCTTACTTTCATTAAGTGAACACGCTTGTCTACAAAGCTCCAGCAAGCTAACTAAAAAAGAAGATATACACAAACTTCTGAAAATAGTTCCCAGTGCATTTAAAAGCCAGACAACCAGTGTTTATGCAGCTTATGATGACCTGGAGATGTGTGTACAAGTCCGCGAGCTTAAACATTTAACAGAGATCCTGAAGGAGGGAGAGGTTGAACTAAGAGAGCTTTTGACCCTGAGAAACAAGGACTCTACCCAGCTTGGGATCCACAATCGTTACGGACGCCTCGAGTGCAGGGATCGGAATGGGACTGTGTCATTTGGCCGAGGACGACAGCTTACATCCCATCACGTATGGCAGAGAAAAGACTGGTGCCCAGAGAAAGATACTTCTTGCGACGGGTAAGGACGATAAGGAGCGTGAAAGGATCCTGAACATCATCGCAGACGCCTTAACACGAAGACCCAAAGACAAAGGTTAAAATGGACAGTTACGGTTTTTCTTGCAATAAAGGCCTAATGCTGCATGAACTATTGTATATAATGTTCACAACTATATGTACTTTTACTGAAGATGTACTTGATTATGCCATAGTTAGGGAAATATAGGATAGAGTTATAAAATGTATTGTTTATGTTAATGTTTAAAACTGTTGTTTGTATCAGAGGGATACTTTGGCTAGTAACTCCTCTGATACAAACCTAAAAAGGAGGGAGGTATGTGGAGAACTAGCCCAAGGCCAGGTAGGGGTTAACTTTTCTGACAGTTAGAACCCTCAGGGGCGGGCTTAGCCTGAGTATAAAACACCCCTCCCAGTGGTCAGTAAGGCAGTTGAAGTATGGGCAGGAGGAGTTAGAGTTAAGTGCGGGGAGTGGAAGTGTGAGTCAAGAGATAGAGCTGGGAGTTAGAGTCTTAGGTGGATGTTAGCAGAGAGGATAATGAGATTGTGAAACGCGTTGTTATTGATATTTAGTTTACTATTAGAGGTATTAGGCCGGTAATATTTAGAGGTATTAGGCCGGTATAGGACAACTGTTATAAGCTTATTGAACAACCTTTTATTTATCAGCAACCACAAGCTTTGTACGCAATAAACATCTTTTTAGTTCACAATATCCTCGTCTGTGGTGAATGGAGTAAGCAGGAACCAGCTAGTAGTCTGAAGGGCTGCAGCTGGGGGACTGTTTGTCGTTGGTGCAGCACTCATAGACCGTAAAACGTCCGGGGGTGGGCTGTACAGGGCGAAGGGCCCGCGACAGCGGGGACCACTGGGGCAGCTGAGTCCAAGATTGATTTTTCTTTCTCCGCCATTCTGGTTCCTGATGTAGATCTTCCCTGATCCCCTTCTTCTCTGGTGGGCAGGGGAGCTATTTTGATGTCCGTCTTTGGTGTTGAAATGTCTTGGGCAAGGGACATGTCATCTTCAAAGCAACCTCCAAGAGGCAGCATGATGGATGGAGCCAAATGCAAAAGTAGGTGGAACAACAACAACAACAACAACAACAACAACAAGTATGTTAATGTACTCCCTTATTCTTCTCAATCTTCCACTCAGGCAAGCAAGAACCATGAGTTCCAGGATTTACCATATTCCAGCCAAAAAGGGTTCAAAGTAGGGTTGGTGGGGTATGTGGCCTGTGGAGAAGAGGTGTCATGTAGGGGAGAGTCCTGGGGGCTAAAATAGAGAGGTTTGGAGAGCTGCAGATTTCACAATAACAAGCAAACAAACAAACTGTTTGCCCACTCTGATTATAAATAAATAAATAAATAAATAAATAAGTAAGTAAGTAAGTTGGGTTCGTGTTTTAAGCTCACTTAAATCACAGCATCACAGGACTAAAATGCCTCCTGCTGCCCCGATGCTAAGCACATTTACTTGAGAATAAACACCATTTGGCTGCAAGGAAAGGATAATAAACTAAAGCCGATAAAAAGGAGCATCTGGAACAATGTAGCTGCCCATCTGGCTGCCCCCTGACTATAGATTGTATTTGGAAAATAAGGAGGAAGAAAGGATGGTGCAATGACCTGTGTCCTGCACAAGTGGGCTCCAGCATGCCAGCTTTTGGTCAGGTACTGCTGATTCAGTTTGCTACTGCTCTCATCTTCTGCCCCTCTCTGAGTCATTATTTGGGGTCCCTGGACTTCAGACCTCTTGAGTTCCAGCCCTAGCTGCACCCCTGCCCACTACGAGTCTCTTCCTGCCTCAGCAGCTCATCCCGGTGTTGAATTATAAACAGCTGTTTGATGGAAAGGTCCAGAAGAAAGTGAATTTGATGCTCTTCATTAAGCCTTTTTATTGCTGGACTGAGAGAAGTAAAATAAAACGAGAACCATTCAAATGAGAACCATATACATTAAATAGTAGCATTATCCCGTGGCCTAACAAGCAAAACAAAACACTAACGTATTTGTTCAGCTAGAGATTGATCTCTGAGCCTATCGCCAAAGGAGATTATGCTTTCCGTAATAAACAAAGTAAACAGATATATGGAAGTGGTTTTAATGCAAAGCTGTATTTTATTCCACGTAATCTTGCTCCTTGCCATCTCATTTGGAGAAAATGGTTCCGTTTTCTGCAATCCCGAAAGGTGGGCTTCCAGGCAGCATGGATGCAGCGTAGTGCCCTGTGGTAGGAAAAGGCAGAGGAGAGAACAGCATTAACAGAAAAGCACACAATGGGGAAAGATGGATCTGGCCGTTTCGTTAAGCTGGTTGTTTCAGCTGTTCCTGAAAACAGGAACTTGGTCTGGCAGGCTGGGTCAAAAGGTGTTATTCTGGGATGATCATTTTTTTGTTAAAAGAACACATCTGTTCTCAACAGGTCACAGCTCAGTGGTAGAGTACATGTTTCGCATTAAGAATGGCCAGGTTCAATCCTGGGCATCTCCAAGTTAAAAGGAATAGGTATTAGGTGAGACCTTGCAGAGCTGCTGCCAATCAGAATAGATAATGCTGCTCAAGATGTCTTGTTTATAATGCAGCTTGCCCTGTTCAGTGCAGTGTTTCTAAGTAATAACTTGTGTGGGAATGCTGCAACGCTTTTGCCCAGACAACTAGAGGGAAGTTTATGAGGGGTAGGAGTCCATCTTGCTCAGCTGCTTGTGATGGGTGCATTACAATAAGAAATAAGCTTTCATAGAATAAGGTGTTGCTGTGATACATAGAAGTTTGATTAGCTAAAGAAAGATACAGTAAAAAGAGGGTGCTGGTGCCTGGTACTGCATTACCTGGAACAATGCAAATGTTGCACTCATGACACACCTGCCTTAAAAAATACTCAACAAAACCCTTCTCTTATCCACGGGGATTTTGTCAACCATTACTTCACTGGGGACACAGGTGGTGCTGTGGGTTAAACCACAGAGCCTAGGGCTTGCTGATTAGAAGGTCGGCGGTTCGAATCCCTGCACCGGAGTGAGCTCCCGTTGCTTGGTCCCTTCTCCAGCCAACCTAGCAGTTTGAAAGCATGCAGTGCAAGTAGATAAATAGGTACCACTCTGGCGGGAAAGTAAACGGCATTTCCGTGTGCTACTCTGGTTCACCAGAAGCGGCTTAGTCATGCTGGCCACATGACCCGGAAGCTGTACGCCAGCTCTTTCGGCCAGTAAAGTGAGATGAGCTCCGCAACCCCAGAGCTGTCCGTGACTGGACCTAATGGTCAGCGGTCCCTTTACCTTTACCTTTACTTCAATTTTTATTATTTTTGAATGGAGTTTATTTTATCATCAATTGTTGGAGATTTGTGGGGTTGGCAGGAAGATTTTTGGGTGTGGGGGTGCCCGCACAGCAGAATATTTTTGGTGAGCATGTCCAACAATGCAGGTTCTAGGACATGGTTGTTCATTACTGATAGAGATTTCTGCACTTTAGACTGCAGATAACTCTGAAAGCTATGTTTCTTCATCATGTCAGACCTGATGACCCTCAGGTGCCTGCATAAAGACCTTCTTGAGCAATTGTATATAGCAGCAAAACTGTGAATTGCACATCAATGGAAGAAGCCTCCCAAACTTTGATCAAGTTTGGGAGATCGTAGGCAGCAAGTACAGTAAATAAGGAATTTCAATTCTCCAATTTTGAAAACTCACTTTTAACAAGCTAGTATTAATCAGTCACTCTTGGGTATCCATAATTGTTTATGCAGTTTTGTTTTGTTTTAAATGTTGTGGCTTTAAGATTTAAACCCAAATGTCATGTACATTTTTCTCATGGTGGACAAAAAGCTTGGATGAGAGCAATGAATTTGCACTTTGTTTCTTTTAGATACTGGGGATCTTGAAAGTAATGCATACAGTAAAGGTAAAGGTAAAGGGACCCCTGACCATTAGGTCAGGTCGTGTCCGACTCTGGGGTTGCGGCACTCATCTTGTGTTACAGGCCAAGGAAGCCGGCGTACAGCTTCTGGGTCATGTGGCCAGCATGACTAAGCCACTTCTGGTGAACCAGAGCAGCACACAGAAATGTTGTTTACCTTCCTGCCAGAGCGGTATCTATTTATCTACTTGCACTTTGACGTGCTTTCAAACTGCTAGGTGGGCAGGAGCTGGGACCGAGCAATGGGAGCTCACCCCTTCGTGGGGATTTGAACCACCGACCTTCTGATCAGCAAGCCCTAGGCTCTGTGGTTTAACCCACAGTGCCACCCGTGTCCCTAATGCATACAGTACAGAGTCCCAATTAGCCCACACAATATGTAATTGTTTGTGGATGTCTATGATGGTTATTTTGAAACTATTCCAGTGATGAGAGCTTTAGCCATTCTCCAAATAACTCTATGGGTGCTGTGTTTCGGCAGCCAAAGTAAATCAGGCAGAGTAATTGCCCTTGCTAGGATTTTTGGACTGTGGACCCCCCACCCGCACCCCTTTTCTGAATCTTATTGTATCTCATTCAGTTTCTCATTATTGCAAAACGCCTTTGAAGTCAATAGAGAGCTTCACACAATTGTCTTTGGAAGCATTGCTTTTTGGAATATTCAGCAGAGGGCAGTAAAAGACAACATTGCCCAGTTGTTTGAATAGGCCAGGTCATGCAGATGCATGTGCAATGATGCAGTGCTTATCTCTTAGGGTTGAGGGTTGAGAATGTCCACTGCACTGCACCATCTACAGCTTGCAAGAAGAGCCCCATTCTCTCTTTGCTACCTTATTCTACCAAGTAACATCCATCCCCATTTTGATCCATTCACTCACTCACTCACTTACTCACTCACTCACTGGATACCTACGACTTGCAAGCCTGCCTCCAACTCCTTCCTGACCAACAAGGTTGCTTAATTTTGTGGTTTTGGTTTTGGTTTTCTGCTTCTGAAACCTTTCTCCTTCCTGCTGTCTTGCCCCTTGTTTCCTTTGTATTCCAAGTTCCTTCAGTCTAACTGCTCTAGCAATTGAACGTGTCGTCTGGTGAAGCTACAAGATGCCAACCAATGCCTAGTAGGGCTGGTTTTCAACACCATCCCCAGCTATACATCGTGATATATGTCTGAAAGAAGGATGGAGCTATGTAGAGGCATTGGCTGGCTTCGTGGTTTTCCCCGCATTGTGGTTTTTGCTGAGCAAACACTCACAAATATTGCCAGGTCAAAGAATATGGACATAAAACTGGTTTTGGATGATATATCACCCAGCACTAATGCCTAGTGGGCTTATTTTTAGGTAAGCCTACAGTTCTCATATACATCACCTCAGCAATTCTTATTAGCCAACCTTAAAGGGTTTTTGAGTTAATGTAGCTGTAGATGCAGATGTGGGGTAGGAGGGATGAACTAAAGCATACATTTTCCTGGGGTATGTGTGTAAAGGTAAAGGGACCCCTGACCATGACTGTACTTGCTGCCTACGATCTCCCAAACTTTATCAAAGTTTGGGAGGCTTCCTCCATTGATGTGCAATTCACACTTTTGCTGCTATATACAATTGCTCAAGAAAGTCTTTATGCACGCACCTGGGGGTCATCAGGTCTGAAATGATGAAGGAGCATAGCTTTCGGAGTTATCTGCAGTATAAAGTGCAGAAATCTCTTATCAGTAATCAACAACCATGTCCTAGAACCTGCATTGTTGGACATGCTCACCAAAAATATTCTGCTGTGCGGGCGCCCCCACACCCAAAAATCTTCCTCCCAACCCCACAAATCTCCAAAAATTGATGATAAAATAAAATGCATTCAAAAATAATAAAAATGAAGTAAAGGTAAAGGTAAAGGGACCCCTGACCGTTAAGTCCAGTCACGGACGACTCTGGGGTTGTGGCACTCATCTAGCTTTACTGACCGAAGGAGCTGGCGTACAGCTTCCAGGTCATGTGGCCAGCATGACTAAGCCGCTTCTGGTGAACCAGAGCAGCGCACGGAATCGCCGTTTACCTTCCCACCAGAGCAGAACCTATTTATCTACTTGCACTTTGACGTGCTTTTGAACTGCTAGGTTGGCAGGAGCTGGGACAGAGCAACTGGAGCTCACCCTGCCGCGGGCATTTGAACCACCAACCTTCTGATCAGCAAGCCCTAGGCTCTGTGGTTTAACCCACAGTGCCACCCGCGTCCCCAACGGGTATGTTTTTACCCCACCCCAAATTAAGGTTCGGCTTTAATTACTTTTATATCAAGGATGCTATAATTTCTCTGGCTATCTTATTCACATTGGGGACAGCCATGACTTAGTGGTAGAACATTTTTTTCACATGCTCAATCTCAGGCTCAATTCCAGGCTCAATCTCAGCACTTCCAGGTAGGGCTGGGGCAGAACCTTGCCTGAAACCATGGAAAGCTGGTGCCAAACAATATTTCCAACACTGAGCTAGATGGATCATTGGTCTGACATGATCTAAGGCAGGTGTGTGTGTGTGTGTGTGTGTGTGTGTGTGTGTGAGAGAGAGAGAGAGAGAGAGAGAGAGAGAGAGAGAGATCCATACTGAAAGTGCCCTAAGGCTGCAATCCTATACTTCTTTACATAGGAGTAAACCCTATTGAGTTCAGTGATATATACTTCTGAGTAGACCTGTATAGGATTGTGCTGTGAGAAGGTCATTTTTCCCCCTGCTTGGATTTTTATGACCATTGTTTCTAGTACTATGATCAGTCAACCATATAAGCAATTTTTCTCCTTCCTGACATCCTTTAAGACATTTGAAAACTCTCTAATCTGAGCAGACTTCCAAAAGGAAGATCTCTTGTGTAAGTACTAGCATGTTCAACTTTATGAATATTTTACCATTTACTCTTGTTTAAACTGAACTTAGATGATGTACTTCTGACACTGACAGACTCAGAAATTCATTTGACTAACAAATGCCCACGGCAGCCAGGTACCATGACACAGGGATACTTTTGAAATGGAAAACCTATTAGTGAATATATCTGCATCTATATATGATTACTTTTTAAAAACATTGGAGGTGGGTTGCAATTTGACTTGCACACCTCCAAAAAGTCTTTCGTCTAAGGTTTTTGTAATAATAAAAATAATATTTCTAACATCTCAATTTGAAGTAATAAATGATATTCCAAACATTTTCATTTGATACACTACATTGATACTGTGTTGGGATACACTATATTGATACCCTGATGTTGGAAAAGATTGAGGGCACAAGGAAAAGGGGACAACAGAGGACAAGATGGTTGGACAGTGTTCTCGAAGCTACCAACATGAGTCTGACCAAACTGTGGGAGGCAGTGGAAGACAGGAGTGCCTGGTGTGCTCTGGTCCATGGGGTCACGAAGAAGAAGAGTTTGGATTTTATATCCCGCTCTATCACTACACGAAGGAGTCTCAAAGCAGCTAACATTCTCCTTTCCCTTCCTTCCCCACAACAAACACTCTGTGAGGTAAGTGGGGCAGAGAGACTTCAGAGCACAGCAGCTGCATGTGGAGGAGCGGAGACATGAACCCTGTTCACCAGATTATGAGTCTACCGCTCTTAACCACTACACCACACTGGTGTAGTGTACACAACTAAACGACTAAACAACAACAACATTGATACTGTGAGAGTATTGCAACATGGTGCTATGGGAATAGTTCCATGAGAGCAAGCATTTTAAGTTGCAAGACAAAGTTATGCCCCCTCTCCTTCCCCTGTGTACTTTCCTGGGGGTTCCCCCAATCTCCCCAAGAGCCGATTTAAAGGGATAAAAGGGGATGTAAGGCGGAAGGAGATACATGGAAAGCCCCATTGCACTAGCAGAAGTCCTTGAGTAGGCTTCCACTAGTTAGCTGAATCTGGCCTTATAACCTCTGCCTCCTCAAGGCGTGGTTTCTGATTTTCAACAATTTCCCTTATCTGCTGCAGCCTCTGTGCCACAAAAAAATTGACATATTTCACCTGCTGCTCATCCCCAACATCTCGTGCTCTGAGGTTTACAATCTCTAAATATGGAGCTTCCATTCTGAGCTTTTCTAACTACTGGCTACTGATAGACCTATCATTCATGAAGAACATCTTTCTCAGTAGATCCAGAATCTAAGGCCTTTTGTGCTGAACTTACTCAGTTTTTACTAACCTGTTCCCTTGAGCTGGGAGGCCAACTGGGGGGGGGGGGAATCACAGCCCCCTACTACATACTTCTGAAAGAAAATTTATCTAGTATATTATTATAACTGAGTCATTCCTAACTTTCATTACTTTGGAAAATGTTATTTGTATGCCATTGTTCTTGAGGATAAAAAAGTGATGTCATGCTAAGCTGAAACCTGAACAGCATCTGATTCTTTGCCAAATACTTGGAGAGAGAATGCTGACTCCTAAGAATATCTATCATTCATGAACACTTTGCTTGACAGTAGGGGAGAAGGGAAAACTAATGACCAGATGATCTTTGTACGTAAAACTGGAGAAAACCATATCTTTTCTGCACTTTTGCTTTGCAATTCGTGTTTAACAAATGCCATTCTAACTCACTAACATCGGTAGGGAGGTGACTTTGTTGCAATTCAGCCAACAATAGTGCCATTTGCCCCCCCCCCCAAAAAAAAATGTGAAATCCATAAATAGATAAGTTTAAAATGTAGTGTGTGTGTGTGTGTGGGGGGAGAGAGAGAGAGAGAGAGAGAGAGAGAGAGAGAGAGAGAGAGAGGATAGATGCCTAGATAGATAGGAAAAGGCACACGCATTCATGCACACCCAAAACGCAGAGAAATAAACCACAGAAATGTAACAAAATACATTGCACTGAAATGACTAATTCCACAGTACAGACTTGAAAGCATATTCTTACCATCACATCAGAAGCTTATTCTGCCCTTGAAAACTCTTTTGAAACTTGGCCAAGGAAATAAAAAATATATGCTTTCTTCATAACCTTTGTCTTATTGTTCAGATTTTCTTCCTTCCTTATGTTGCAGTTACAGATCTAGAGGTGTTTTAAGTTTCCAAAGAACCATTTAGCAATTTTACTGTATGGCACACCAATGGAATAATTAATTTAAAAGTTATTCATTCTAGGTTTCTTTTTTTAATGAACATATCCTATAGGGAAATCCCAGTGTTCTGGATGTGTAAAGGAGGTTTCTGATGTTCCTTTATGCCACTCTGCTCACATTATGAGGAGCAGCCAGAAAACGGACACAGGAAAATGGACATCTTTGTAGCAAGAGAATTGAAACCTGCATTTTGTAATTGGCTTTCCCTACCACCTTACTCTGTGCTATTGAATGGGCATCTCTGAGCATGTTAAGTGCTGTACTATGCATTTAATGGAGTGCTCCAATTACCACTTCATCAATCCACATCTTTTCAGTGGAACAAAAAGAGGCACATCGACTGAAAATTAGCCTAAGCTGCAAGAGTGAGCAGATGCACTTTGGTGTGGTGATTTGCGTATTTGCACTTATTTATTTATTGCAAAGAGTAGCATCATGGCTAATGTCTAAGGATCAGTGTTGGGAACTGGCTGTAGCTGCTACACAGTGATCAAAGGGAAAGGGCCACAATTCAATGGTTGAGTGTCTACTTTGTGTGCCCAGGGTAAATCTCCATGTAGGGCTGGGAATGGCCAACTGTCTTATAACCTAGACAGCCACTGTTAGTTAGTGTAGACCAGTGTTTCCCAACCTTGGGTCTCCAGCTGTTTTGGGACTGCAACTCCCATCATCCCTAGTTAGCAAGGTCATGGATGATGGGAATTGTAGTCCCAAAACAGCTGGAGACCCAAGGTTGGGAAACACTGGTGTAGACAATGCTAAGCTAGGTGGACCTTATACCGTATCAATATAAGGCAGATTCTGTGTTTCTAATGTGAGAAGGGAGTACTCTGTCCTACTGGCAACCATCAGGAACTAGGAGTGGAGTCAGGGGACAGCTCACATCACCAGCATGTAAGTGCATTGCTATTGATTGGCTAGGAGCTCCTGAAATGAGTGCAGAATGCTGATGTCATGGAGACTGCCAGCCAATGACCTACCACTTGCCTGGTGCCTGTGTGATGCTGACTGAGCCATTTGCATCACTATATCCTTGTGGATGCTGGCGAGGACATGCTTTCTTCCTCTTCCTCAATCACTCCATGTTAGTCGAGGTGATTCCAAACAGCAAAACAGTCACAAACGCATAGCTGGATTTGTTTAGCTTCGTAGCGCACCATATAGCAGGCATGCCTTGGCTATGTGAATATCATTTTATTTATTCCCCAAGAAATTTAAAATCCATTGCAGCAGCTATAGCACTGTCACTAGAGAGGAAATGTTTGCTTACTTCAGTACCCTGCAAGCATGACTTTTGCTGGTCCTTGAGCTCGATGGTAGAGCACATAAGTCTTCTGAAAGTGACTCTGATACATTGATTTATGAAAATGTTGCAGAAATAAAACAAGTAAGAAGAACAATGGGGTGACTAAAGGGATGATGCACAGCTGTGCAAACATAGGAAGACAAGCCAAATATCTGCACCGTGTGCCGAAGCTAACAATCTTTCAAGTTCTTCTTTTTTTTTTTTTTTTACAAAAGGAAGAAATGAAAATATACAAAGCTTCAGTGCCCGAGTTTCATTCAAGGCTGTTGAGCACCAAAGTAAGGACAAATGTGGCTGAATTCTTGAAAATATAGAGATAGCCATTATCTTTTCACTGGGTTCAACTTAGCTCTTGAAATCAAATTATTATGTAGTGGCACTTATGTAGCCATGACTTTATAGAAAGAGCATGGAATGGCAACTTAGGCTTTGCTTTATTTATTTTTTAACCAAAAAGCATAGGGATGTTGACATAAAATTTAGATATAATTGACACCATCCAAAGACTGATTGAAATAATGGAACTTAAAGCATAATCCTATGCATGTATACATGGACACTAACTTCAATGGGAGTTGCTTCTACTTTGGCATGCACAGAATTTTGGTCATTAATGCCACCATTGGTGCACACATCAAGCTCGATACGCAAACATCTCATTTATTATTATTATTATTATTATTATTATTATTATTATGATTTATTAATGCTCTTTTTGCACTTTTTGCACAGTATTCCTTCAGTCAGCAACACAACGGCAAACTCCACATGAGAACTGGACCTCCCTGAGACCCTCCATAATCATGATTTGCCAATGGAACTTCAGGAAAGTGTGCATTGGATTTCAGCCCAAATAATGAATGAAGTGAATATTCGTGTACATCAGTGCCATGAGAAGACCTGTCTTCTTGTCTCATGGTGATAATTCACGTTTTATAAATGGAATGGGGATAATAAATGTTAGGGGGGGAACAATTATTATCTTTTACTGCTGACAACTTGCAAAACAGAAAGATTGTTTGAGAACATTCACTTGAAAATATTTCTTTAAAACCGAATTACTCAAACCTCCACTTCTAGGTCACGTTCAGGGAGCTCAGTGTTGGATGCTGCTTCAGATTGTTCATCTTCCCTCATTGGTGAACCTCCAAAGTCTCAGACTGATCATGTGGGTTCGTCTGCAAAGAGTGTGTCAGCTGCGTTCCATTGCTGACAGAGGGGGAGAGTGTGGAGAGACAAGTGGA
Organism: Lacerta agilis; assembly: GCF_009819535.1. Taxonomy (NCBI): domain Eukaryota; kingdom Metazoa; phylum Chordata; class Lepidosauria; order Squamata; family Lacertidae; genus Lacerta; species Lacerta agilis. The sequence continues at coordinate 9,717,032 of NC_046327.1, read as the reverse complement.
GGTAATTAGGCAGGGATGTGGAAGAGGGGAGGAGCAGCCAATTTGCAGTAGAGGCCTGAGTGCTGAGAACAAGGAGAAGAGAGGGGGGAGTTCAAGGGGGGAGGAGGAGAAGGAGGAGGAGTTTGGATTTGATATCTCGCTTTATCACTACCCAAAGGAGTCTCAAAGCGGCTAACATTCTCCTTTCCCTTCCTCCCCCACAACAAACACTCTGTGAGGTGAGTGGGGCTGAGAGACTTCAAAGAAGTGTGACTAGCCCAAGGTCACCCAGCAGCTGCATGGTGAGGAGCGGAGACGCGAACCCGGTTCACCAGATTACGAGTCTAGCACTCTTAACCATTGGACCACACTGGCTGTAGCTCAGACTCAGAGGGAGAGCTATCGGGAATTGCCCACCGCCAGGTGCGTAGGCTTACAAAGATTAATGAAAGGCGTGAACAGGAAAGTAAGCGTAAGTGGGGCTTTAAAAGTGGGAGGAGGAAGGGGCATACCTCAGACTCAGCAACAGCAAGCTTGGAAGCCGACACTGAGTGACTGAGCTCCAGAGTGATTGTGTGTTTTCAGCAGTATAAAACCTGAGTTAATTGCTTCCAGCATTGTCTTGCTTCTGTGGGAGAGACCCAACCACAACAGAATGTGATGGGAACAGCTTTGTGTATGTCCTGACGGGAGGTGAGGCATGGATCATGGGTTTCTGCCCTAGATGGAAGCACCCACTATGTCTGACCTAACATGTCGACACATGTTTTGACAACAATGCCAGGGGGGTGGAGCTTGGAAAGCTATGTAAGCCCATGTTGTCCCAAACCAGACCCTTTCACAATATGTGGCAGCTGGTTTCTTAAGAAAGGTTATCTTAAACATTTTTTTCAACTCATTATATGTCATTTCCCAGTAGGCTTTTGCCTTCTTACAGGTCCACCACATATGGAACAAGGAACCATCTTTCTCTTGGGGATAATGGGATTAGAGATACCTAAATAGTATAAAAGTTTATGTATGTGACTAGGGCAGCTTGTATGATATTTTCCAAAAGATGGAAAGAAGACAACATCACGACCAAAGAAGAATGGCAACCAAAAACTATTGGAATATGCAGAAACGGTGAAACTTGCCAGAAGAATAAGAAATCAAGGCAACAAAGTCATTAATAGAGAGTGGAAATCATTTATTGTATACTTTCAAAATCACTGTAAATCATTAGCAGGATTGATATAAAGATGTGTAGTGACATAACAAATATTGAACTATATGGGATAAATAATAATTAGGTTTAAATTCGAAATGCAGTAAAAGTATTATAAATATAAGCAACCATGGAAAGAGGGGAAAGGAGTCTGAAATAAGATTTTGGAATTTGGCCACCCTCTCTCCATAACAATGTAAGAGTGCTGGATCAGGCAAAGGGCCCACCCTATTCTCATAGTGGCCAATATGATACCTGTGTGATTAGGGCACAGTGTAAGATTAGCTAGTCACGTAAGGGTTGCATGGAAACATTTCACCTTTTGAGTAGATTGGCTCAAATGTGGTTCCGAATACTCTACACAGTGGCTTTTCTTAGTCTTAGCAGTTGGTAGTGGAAGACCCATGTAGAAAAGGAGTTAGGGTAGTCCCTTTGGAGGTTGTGGACTCTCCTTCCTTGGTGGTTTCTAAGCAGAGGTTGGATGGCCATCTGTCATGGATGCTTTAGCTGAGATTCCATCATTGCATTGGACTAGATGATCCTTAGGGTACCTTCCAGTCACAACTATGTGTCAAAAGACATAGTTAGGAATTTGACGAGCACTTGGAGGCATCTTGGAGGTGATTCTCACATACCTCTCCAGCTGTGATACCTAGGGATGAGATATAGATTCCCTTTGGGGTCAACCTGGGCCCTGATTTTCACCTACCCAGAGCCGTTAGTCTTAAGGTGGTAGCCACTAAAGAATGTCTTTCTCAACACCTGAAGATATGCAACAGCATGACAACCCTGCCTTCAAACCATATACAGTGGTACCCCTAGATGCGAACGGGATCCGTTCTGGAGTCCTGTTCGCATCCTGAGCAGTCCGCAACCTGCAGCACTGCTTCTGCACACGTGTGGGTCACGATTCAGCACGTCTGCACATGCGTGTGATGTCATTTGACGCGCCGGCGTATGGACGACCTGCCGAACCCGGAGGTAACCCGTTCCATTACTTCCAGGTTTTGCGCATTTGTAACCCGTGCCATTCGCAACCTGCAGCGAACACAACATGAGGTACGACTGTAGTCTCACCATATTTGCAAGCAAGTTTAAGTCACCAGGCAGCTCTAGCGTTTGGTAATAAAGCACTTTAGTGAGGCAGATCTATGAAGATAAGAATATCCTTTTGGAGAGTGAGCCAAATACCCATATAGGCTAGGCAGGTGCTTCTAGGAAGCCCACAAGCAGGTCATAAGTGTTGCAGCACTGTACCCAGTTCAGATCCCGGCAACTGGTATTCAGAATTGTTGAGCCACAGTTCCCAGAGCTCCCTGGGAAGAAGGACTGACAGTTGAACCACTCTGGGGTTGGTAGCTCTGTGAGGGGAATAGATGTCTCCTCACAACTTTCAGCACCCTGAACAGCTCCCAGGATTTTGAGGAAGCAGTGGCTGTTCAAAGTGGCATCATAGCACTTTAAATGTACGTGTGAATGTGGCCATAGGCAGCACTGGTACAGTGATATCACAGGGCATAACAGCTGTGCAAAGGCTCTCCTTTCTCCATCTGATTGCTACTGTGTGCAGAGAAATGCCTGAAGAGGGCTAAATAAGTCACCCTATCCAGGAAAGAAAGGTCTGCCTGACCAGGAACACTATTCAAAAATGCTGCAAGTCATGTTGAGTAGTTGTTGTGATTGCTGGTAGTTATGAAGTGTTTCTAGTAAGTGAAAAGGCATATGAGACATTGTTGTTTCTTTATTTCCCAAGTACTTCCCAGGAACCCCTTGAAAGTTGCAGCAAAGTGGTGAGCAGAGAATTGGTTAAACTGAACTTGCTGAGTGAGGGAACGAGGCTGCCAGAGAAGCCTTTCCATCTCTTACACAAGAGATGACTTATGATATATATCTTTCAGAGTGAGACCCTGTGATGGAATTCATGATTCAAAGCAAAACACTCAGCAGACAGTATGCACACTATTTACTGGAGGTAATGAGATTGAGCAGGAATATATGTGAGCACAGTGTCAGTCTATATAACACTGAGAAAAGGTTGTTCGGTGTTTTATTACCATCTAGGATGTGTGTGTGGTTGTTTTGGGGGTTTTTAAAGCAGAAATTGCAATACAGTATCTGTAAAGATCCCTTCTGGACAAAGAGTCATCCTTTATTTTTCCCGGAGAAGAAGTACTGTACTTTTCCTTCTATAGGACGCCCCCCCCCCCATGTATAAAACGACCACTATTTTGGAGGCCTCAAAATTTAGAAAATAGGGGGGGGATAGAGCTTTGGGAGAGGATTATTGGGGGGGTGCCGAAAATGGCTCACCCACCAGAACGCAGCACACAACCGCTTGTGTCGCTTACAATTGCCCCTTCCAATCTCGGGCTCGCGCTTCGTTCTGGCGGGTGAGCGATCGGCATCCCCCCCCCCACACACACACACAATCAAGCGGCAAATCGCCGCTTAAAATCTTGGGCTCGTGCTTCATTCTAGCGGGTGAGCGATTTTCGGCATTTGCTGCTTGATTGTTAGGGGGTGGGGATGCTGAAAATAACTCAGCTGCCGGAACGCAGCACACAACCACTAGTGTCACAGCTGCCCAATCGCTGCCATTAGCCACAGCAGCAGCCAATATACAACTGCCCTTGTCGCAGCAAGCGGGAGCGTGATTGGTGGGCACTGGCGGTGATCGGGCAGCTGATAGGGGGTTTCTGTCTTATACATGGAAAAATGGTAATTTAAACAAAATAAAAAATAAAAATCCTTCCAGTAGCACCTTAGAGACCAACTAAGTTTGTTCTTGGTATGAGCTTTCAAGAACAAACTTAAATGGTCTCTAAGGTGCTACTGGAAGGAATTTTTTATTTTTTATTTTTTTATTTTGTTTTGACTATGGCAGACCAACACGGCTATCTAATCTCAATTCAAGGAGTTTGTTATCACTTTCTTTCTTTCTTTCTTTCTTTCTTTTTTTAAAAATATTTTTTTTTTTTATTTTATACTAAATTACTATAAAAAAATAAAGTATACATTCACATTCATTTATCCATTTTGGCTATCATAGCCGTGACTTCCCTCAGACCTTCCACATGGCATTCAGATTTGTATCTTAATATTATACTTCTTTAATCTACCATTGCTTATACAGTGGTGCCCCGCTAGACGAAAATAATTCGTTCTGCGAAAATTTTCGTCTAGCGGGTTTTTCGTCTTGCGGAGCGGCAATGACAGCCGCGCTCCGCAAAACGAAAAGAAAAAAAAAATACGAAAATTTTTCGTCTTGCAAGGCAGCCCCATAGACTTTTTCGTCTAGCGGGGCAGCCTTCCGCTAGACAAATGCCTTCATCTAGCGAGTTTTTCGTCTAGCGAGGCATTCGTCTAGCGGGGCACCACTGTACTATCATATGTCTCCTACTCACTCTAACTACCATAAGGCCTACATAGACTGATACAACAGGCAGAAATTAGGGCAGAAATCATGGACCATCATAGTAATATAACTGCAGAGTATCATTTAGTAACCATATTGCTGGTTTCATTTGCAGGCTTGCAGTAAAAAAGTTAAACAGCAAGTTACTTTTCACCTTTCTAATTTAAAGAAAGCAGTTAATCAATTCATTAATTGCTTCCCTTATCATTTCCTTTAAAAAAGGCAACTTGAAAAGCTTACATTCGTCAGCTCCTTAATTGTCTCCTATGCTGTTATTTAGCAGTGCAGTAAATGCTTATTCATTTCCAACCTTAACTAAATAGTGCCCCCATTATTTAAATATGAATAATAAATCACAACTATCATTTATTTAGAGTAAGTTAAAGTGGTCAGCATGTCTTGGCAGAGTTTTATTGTGCATAAGTGTATTTACCAATGATCCAAGCTCTGTTAAACAGATTTCACTTCCCCATAAAAAGCAAAAGAAACACACAAAAAAATTATATGTGTGATTTCTCCCTCCCACTACTAGCACTGTTAAATCTAATTTGTTGTTGTTGTTGTTTAGTCATTTAGTCGTGTCCGACTCTTCGTGACCCCATGGACCAGAGCACGCCAGGCACTCCTGTCTTCCACTGCCTCCCGCAGTTTGGTCCGACTCCTATTTAGTTTCTTCTTGAACCAGACATTCTTAATCTGGATGGAGCCTCTACTAGGCCAGCAACTTGAGTTAGGGCTTCAAAAATTTGCTGAAGATCCTGAGAATGAAATGAAACACTGGTGCAAGACTTCTTACTCGACGTAGGCATTAAATGTTCCTAGGTTTCACACACTCGCTTCCCACCCAGCTCTTTTCAGCAGCTTTAGTTGTGTTGGGCAGAAAGATATGCCCTTTTTACCTTTACTCAGATGAGAGCACAAAGAATCAATGTATCCCAGAATCCTCCAGGCCTTTTGGAATCATTCCCAGCCTACCCTGGAATGAGATTATAGCAAGTCGTCTCTGGAGGTGTTGGAGCTAAAACTGTGGTTAGTCAGAGGAAACATGCTGTTCCAACTAGACTATTTTTGAAGAGGGGAAAAAAATAGAAACCACAGTGAGAAACTGTTAAAACAAGAGCTGTGCTTTTTAAAAAAGGACTGTCAGGTTTATTTGTCACGCAAATATATATTAAATATAGACTCCAGACTATCATATAGTACATTGGAAATAAGGAAATTGATTCAAGCTGCTCTGCTTGTTCCCTGTGGTAGATACTGTTCAATATCCACTTACAAGTGTTAAATTTCACCCTGGGTGGGATGCCAGATGAATTTATAGTCTATATAAACCAAAACGTACATTTAATAGAAAAGTCCAGGTCAACATATCGACATTTCAGAAACATTATGAAGATGCAGACTGCTTGCCGTTGTGTTTGCAAATGAAAAAAAAAAATTCCTGAGATTAAGTACTGTTGTGAATATATCTCTCATTTAAATTTGATTAGGGAGACTGTTGTGGAAGGCTGTTTTTAAAATTACTGACCCTGGAATGACACTTACAGTTATTTGCTCAGTTTCAGATGTTAACCTGATGTTCAACTGAAGCTGACAGCTGTGTGCAGTCTTATTGATTTCCAGTTTGATCTTCCATTCCAGGCGGTCCACTGGCATGCTAAGGAAATGAGTAGGAACTACCAGCTAGAATAACTTTGTTCAGAGACATACCTATGAATTGTAAACAGGTTTGTGGGGTTTTTTGGTCTCTTCCTCAGCATGACAGAGAGATAAATGTGCACCAATTGTCATGTAATAATAGTACCATACTGCACAATAACTATAACCAGTGTTGTTGTTTTTTTCCAACTGGAACTCACCGGAACTCTATTCCAGCAACTCTTAGGTGGGCTCCATTGCCATTATAAGACAACAAGGGAAATGACCTTGGTGAGTTCCGGCACCTCTATTTCTAGAAAAATTGCACTGGCTATAACATATATTTATTAACACCCCACCACCACCACAACCCACTGCATGTTGTCAACTAAATCTATTCAGGCCTCAGGTGCAAAATGGTTTGGAAAGTTTACTTCTGGATGACTACTCTCTATGTTATCCTAGAGGGAGGCCAAAAAGAAAAGAAAAAGGATATGCAGGTCTCCCATTTTTCAGATATTGTAAAGATGGTTTGTCCTTGCCTATTATCCCATCGATGCAGATAAATCATGAGGCCTATCTCAAGGCTGCCTGCCCAGCAATGGACCAAATTGTTGGCAAGCTGCCTGAGATCCCTCATGCAAATGAAAATCCAGATAAACGGCTAATAATGGATCTAAGCTGTTGGTTGAACGCTTAACTCCACAAGGCTGGGTACCTTTCTTTGATGGTGTGAGGTGTGGGATAATTGTCCTGCCACCCATCCTGAGAAGGCAATAGTAGCATGAAGGTTGACATCAACTTACAACTTTGGAGAGGCATACTATGCAACTGTCCAATTTTAAGTGGAACATTCCAGATTGATAGAAACTTCCCTGGTTTCTGATCCTAATCTCAGATGTCCCATTTTGGCTCCCATACTCTGGCTGCACCAAAAGACAGATGTTTTCATTTCTGCCCTGCCCTGCCCTGTGGTTTGAGTCAGTTGGCTCACGCCAGAGTGTGTCATCGCTCTTTCTCCTCCTTCCGTCGCAGCTTCCAGAAAATTTATTCATTTATCTATTTATTTGTACCCCATCTGTCTGACTGGGTTGCCCCAGCCACTCTGGGCACCAGAGGAGGTGGTAGAGGATGCACAAGGTGGCACAGCTTCTCCTAAGGCTGAAGAGGAGGAGGAGGAGGAGGCCATGTGTGAGTGTACAAGAGGGACAGGGAGTGGGGAGATGAAAGTGGCAGTGAACAAGCAAGGGAGCAAGGGAGGGAGATGGTAGTGGCAAGGGGGCAAGTGAAGAATGGAGACGGTGGGATATTGGGGTGGGTGCCTCAATTTGCCCTCCCAAAATGTTTGGGGATATGAAGATGAGGTGTTCAATTAGGGACAAGTGGATGCAAGATTAATCAGACTTGAAGAAACTAGTCAGGAGATGAAAGGATCCCAGCCACATTACCTTATTACACAAACCATTCTTGCCTCTGCAAAAGCATTTATGTTGAAGTTGTTTAACCTGTCAACCATTCAGAAATTCTTGTGGGACTGTGGCAGGCGATGTGGATGGATATCCTGTCAAATAAACTTGTGTAACTGCCTGGGAAGAAACCTATTTATAGGAAGTCTTTTTCAGAAGTGAAACTGGGTTGCAGCAGTCCAGAAAAATACACCTGGGTGTCACACTGAACACAGCTTGTTGAATCCATCCCCAATATTTCACCTGGTACAGCAGCAATGAGCAAGACATCTTGGGAAACGGAAGAAGAGATGAATATATTCCCAAATCTGCTTGTATATTAGATCATGATTGGGGGAACACCCTGAAGAACGTTGTAATTTGCATAGAAAATTTCTGATGTCATTTTTTGCATGATCTCCTACCTTCTCAAAGGGTTATCTTAGAGATATTTCAGAAGTGAATGAGCATCTGGGGTTTGGTCAGAGATGATGGGCATAATCCTGACAGGCATTTATGAATCCATTGATAATATTTAAACCTTTAGTTATATCACCTCACCTAATGGGCTGACTTTGGCAAGGTAAAGCTGACAGGCCTCTTCTGCAGTTTATAATTGTAAGATGAGCCAGTCATTGTTGTTTTTAGTGGTGTTTTATCTCTTAAATCATTCTTGTTGTACATGGTTGCAGACCAGACATTGGGTTCCCATGCTCCAACTCGTGCAAATTAGAGACCAATGTGGCTGGGGTTTGTTTTTTGTTTTTTGTTTTGGTCAAGACAGGCCACAACTTTATTGAATACAGATGAAAGAGGTTTGGCTTGGGCATGGGGCAAACAAAATACTTCCAGCCAGCCGCTGGAAGTGATGCGTGGTCAATCCAGACCAGGGTTCCTAAGACTTACATCCAATAGGGTGACCCCCGCAGGGACCACCATCTGGGGGAGTGCCTTCAGCCCTGGCCCCCACTGGGCATGGACATCGCCACTCCCCCCAGATCCCTTAAATGGGACACCCAGCGTTTGGAGGGGCAGGCGGGGACTACGTCCTCCCCTTTATCTAAAACAATGGATTGCCCCAATGCCCAACCACAGTTGTGACAATTGCTATGAGGTAGGCAAAACCACCGGTTCAGTGCCAATTAGCCCGGTGGGCACATTCCTACACGGCCACTTAAAGAACAGTGACCACTGTAGGCACAGTAAAGTCATTGACTATCAGCTTAAACTGAGGGTGGGTGGGCAAGGGAAAAAACCCCAGCGAAGGAACAAACAGGTAGTGCCCCAGGTGTGGGCTGCTTAAATGGGCAAAGAGTGGATCCTAGAGAAGCCTACCTGCTCCGTCAGCTCCGCCCCCCTGGTACAGCCCAAGTCTCCAGTCTTCATCCCCATTAGCCAAAGCTGGGTGCAGGCTAGGAGCCAGTTCCTGATAGACGGAGGGGGCTTACCCCCCCCATCAGGAAGGTCACCGCTGTTCAAGATCCCTCGTTGGGGACATAGTGAAGTCTCTGCCGTCCTGCTACGCCGTGGCACCAAGAGGGGTGAGCAGACTTGTGGGACAGTCTATAAGTATTTAATAATAATAATAATAATAATAATAATAATAATAATAATAATAGTTAATGTCATTGGCTAGGAATACAATTCTCATGAACATCTGTTACTGGGAATTCAATTGTGCAATAACTAAAATATTTTCTCCATAAATTGAAAAGTTAAAAGTCAAACAAAGAAGGTTGAGAGATTTGTCTGCTACAGCAACCCCTAACATCAACCTACATAATGTTTTACACAGGTGTCATTTAAAATTAAACTTCATTGTTTATACCAGTAGGACATTCCATTGTGTTATAAATGATACAAAACCTTGTCCCTTTGTCCAGTCTCTTTGAGTTTGTATAGAATTTTGAACTCTTATCTACTGCTGAGCCCTGAGATAAATCATTATTACTTACGCTGAAATGAAAGAGGGGCCAGTCAGGAACTGCTAGTCAACTAATTAGCCAGTTTCTATCCCTTCCTTTCAACTTGTTTTAGCCTGTAATTAACACCTTCATCATATTAATAATAGGTTTGATCTGAACTTCCAGGTTTGAAGTTCAGATCAAAATGTGTCATTTTACTGTAGTTAAAAAGAATGAGTCCCCCCCCCCCCGTTGTTGAAAAAGTCACCATATTTTAAAAATGTACCCTATCTCCAACTTTTTCTTCTTCTTTTTAAAAAAAGATCATTCTACTTTGCAGGTTGCTGCAGCAGACAACTTTTCATATGGAGATATGAAACTGGCAAGTTTTTATTTTTTATTTTTATTTTTACATTTTTTAATTTAAAATAGCTTTATTTAATTTCAGACTTCTAAAATACAACCATATCAAATCAACCAATAGAAACAAATAAACAAACAAACAAACTCCCTAAGAAACATATAATCTATACATTTTTAATTGTTATTTATAATTCTTTGCTTTTTTCTGTGTTTTGTTTTTTCAAATATTATTTTTTGTGGATTATAATGTATAGAAACTGGCAAGTTTTTAAAAGGGTGCTTTAAAAAGCTTGAGCGCACAAATATGTTTCAGATGGCCCATGCTGTGTGTGCATTTTGAAGATCGCTAACACTGCTTTGCAGAATGGGGCAAGAGGACAGTGTGTCTGAGTTTATTTACTTATTTATTTATTCATTCATTTGAACATTTATAATTTGCTCTTGTTCTTTTTTATTGTATTTTATCACATCTCGCATTACAATATTTTCCATACATTATGATGTATCATTTGTTGTTGTTCAGTCGTTCAGTCGTATCCGACTCTTCATGACCCCATGGACCAGAGCACGCCAGGCACGCCTATCCTGTACTGCCTCCAGCAGTTTGGCCAAACTCATGTTGGTGGCTTCGAGAACACTGTCCAACCATCTCATCCTCTGTCGTCCCCTTCTCCTTGTGCCCTCCATCTTTCCCAACATCAGGGTCTTTTCTAGGGAGTCTTCTCTTCTCATGAGGTGGCCAAAGTACTGGAGCCTCAACTTCAGGATCTGTGCTTCTAGCAAATAGATTAAAATTAGTTTTAAAGGATATTATACATGATGATCAAGCGGGTTTTTTTTTTTTTTTTTACCAAATAGACACATAAAAACAAATACTAGAGTGGTGATTGATTTATTGGAATATCTAGATTTAAAACCAAGTAAAAGTGTGGCATTAATGCTAATTGACACGGAGAAGGCATTCGACAACCTATCGAGAATGTTTTTGCAAAAAGTATTAGAGCTAACATCAACAGGTGAAAATTTCTGTAGAGGGGTGAATGCGATTTATGACAAACAAGTTGCCAGCTTGATAAAAAATGGTGATAAAACAGAATCCTTTCCCATTGAGAGGGGAAGACAAGGATGCCCTCTGTCACCTTTGTTGTTTATATTCTCATTGGAAATTCTATTAACAGAAATAAGGGAAGAGAAAGGGGTTAAAGGGATAACACTGGGGGAAGAGATATTCAAAATTAGAGCTTTTGCAGACGTTTTGATAACTACTGAAAATCCAGTGATAAGTATTGCCAAAGTAATAGAAATAATAGAGGAGTTTCGAAACGTATCCAGCTTCAAATATATATATGAAGAAAACTAAGCTTATGGTAAAAATATGCAAAGAAAAGCAAAATATTTGGGCATAGAATTAACGAAAAATATCAATTTGTTTAAAAATAATTATGAAAAAATTTGGCGAGGGGTAAAAAAAGATTTTGAATCATGGAATAGATTGCAATTATCATTATGGGGTAGGGTATCCATAATTAAAATGAATGTTCTACCAAGATTACTTTACCCAAACAATACCAATTATAAATAAAGAAAGTTGTTTCGAAGAGTGGAGGAAAGATGTAATCAAATTTATCTGGCAAGGAAAGAAACCGAGGGTAAAATATAAAGTATTAACAAATAGAGTAGCAAGAAGTGGATTGGCTTTACCAAATTTTAAATTATATTATGAAGCTGAGTGTTTAACGTGGGTAAGGGACTGGATCAGTCTGGAGAAAACCAAGGTATTAAATCTCGAAAGCTTTAATTGCAAGTATGGTTGGCACGCGTATCTCAACTATGAAAAGATCAAAGTGAATAAAGAATTTTTGAATCACATTATTATTAGTGGTGCATTATACAAGGTTTGGGGAAAATATAGGAGATACGCAGAACCACAAACCCCATGGTGGATTTCACCGATTGAAGCCCATGCAATCAAAAAATTGAATTTGAGAACCAATTGGCCAACTTATAATCAATTAATAGAATATGATCAAGTGAAGTTAAAATTAAAATCATATGAGGAATTAAAGATTTAAAAATAGAGTCTTCAGCTCTCCGTAACACTGCATCAGAGTTTTATTTATTTATTGTCAGCATTTTAGTTTGAATTTTAGGTTCCTAGGCAATTTTGCCTAATGTACATGGAGCCAGTGTGGCATAGTTGTCAGAGTGTCAGACTGAGACCAGGAAGACCAGGGTTCAAATCCCCACTCAGCCATGCAGCTCACTAGGTAACCTTGGGCCAGTCACTCACTCTCAGCCTAACCTACCTTACAGGGTTGTTGTAATGATAAAATAGAGAGGAAGAGAATTATGCATCCGCCCCTTGAGCTCCTTGGAGAAAAGGTGAGAATGCAACAAATCCATATATAAAACCTGAAAGCAATTTCCCCAAATATAACACAATTTTTTGTATGCTATTTTCAGAAATGTGTATTTTTTTGGTGCAGGCTTGGCCCCCAGTAAGGTGCATCGCAAAATTTGGAGAAGTGCAAATTTTGAAAGATGGCTGTGTTTCAGTTCATGTGTTGCCCCATAATGTGTGAATTAGATTAGTTCACCATTAATTGCAAACTGAATCCAATTTCTCCCCTGTCCCAATTCATGATCACATAAGGGGGAGAGTGGGGCTACCAGCACTGGCCCTGCCCTTGACATGACATCACCACTGGTCCCACCCCCCTGTAATCCATGGATTGGCGATACTGTCTGAAGAAGGTGTGTATTCTATGTGCACTGGTTTCCTCCTTGATTCGGAACCATGTATTAACAGTGCTATAAACCGCAGAGGGAGCCTATCTGCAAGGGCTCTCTTCTCCCTGTCAATATGTGGGGGGCGAGGGGTGGAGCTGGCAGAGATGCCTCAGTGGGGTGAGAGCTAGAAGGTACAACCCTGCCCTCATGTGAAGGTGAATGTTTTCAGGTGAGAGAGGGGGGACAGAGAGAAACACGCAAGCTTCTTGTCATTCTCCTTCACTAAAACAAAAACAAAAAAACCTGGCACTAACATGGGGGTATAGATAAACTGTTGTTGTTTAGCCATTTAGTCGTGTCCAACTCTTCATGGCCCCATGGACCAGAGCATGCCAGGCACTCCTGTCTTCCACTGCCTCCCGCAGTTTGGTCAGACTCATGTTAGTAGCTTCGAGAACACTGTCCAACCATCTCGTCCTCTGTCGTCCCCTTCTCCTTGTGCCCTCAATGTTTCCCAACATCAGGATCTTTTCCAGGGAGTCTTCTCTTCTCATGAGGTGGCCAAAGTACTGGAGCCTCAGCTTCGGGATCTGTCCTTCTAGTGAGCACTCAGGGCTGATTTCTTTAAGGATGGATAGGTTTGATCTTCTTGCAGTCCATGGGACTCTCAAGAGTCTCCTCCAGCACCATCATTGAAAAGCATCAATTATTCGGTGATCAGCCTGTTTATGGCCCAGCTATGACTTCCATACATCACTACTGGGAAAACCATAGGTTTAACTATACGGATCTAATAATGTGCAAATAAGTGTAATGAGGTGTAGGCCATATTGAACCTAGTGGGGCCTCTCTGGAGATGAATTCTGCCCATTTGTGGGTAATTTGTGACCCACTGTGCTGTATATGACAACATTATTATTATTATTATTATTATTATTATTATTATTATTATTATGATGTGTTCCAACATGGTGTTATTTCTTGCATCAGAAAACTACTTCAAATATTCTGGTCAAGCAACTTGTACCAGGTTAGAAACCTCCAGCAACATCACCCTTGCTTGTAGCTGATTAGTGAAATGCTACTATTCTAATCTCAGTTTATTTTTATTTCACTGCCCTACTTATAGGTAGTATTCAACGATAAATTATATTTTCCGCAGGGAGAGAGAGGTTTGGGAAAACTGAAATTAGAACTGCTGCATGTTTAAATAAGCTCTTCCTTCCTTTCTTGCCTTCACAAATAATTATTCCAACATAAATGTTTCCTGTCTCTCCAAGGATTCTCTCTCTCTACCCCCCCCCCCGCCACATAGATTATAACCTGAGATAGTTATCCTGAGTTTACTTTAGTCTCCTATTTGTTTCCTGAAATGGCTGAATTCAATCACACTTGCCCTCCATTGTCCAGGAAGGGCATTAGGATCAGCAAACAGAACTCAGGACTCAGCTACGTTAGTAAAGAAAAAGTGTTTTATATGCGTTATAACACTGTAACACCAGATAGCGCTGTGGAGTCCCATCTTTCACCAATGTGATTTACAATGTGTTTTCCTGAAGTGTGTGTGTTTTTTTTAATGTGTCTAGATCCAGCCCTAGTTAGTCTAGCAACTATCAGCTTGTGGTGATGTGGAAGTGGGTTGTTTCATTGATGACCATTGTATTATGTGAGACTGTGGGCAGTTCCAGCTCCCACCCCCACCCCCTTTATCTGCTCTGTGATGCCAGTTTGTGGCTCCTGCAAAGCAATTTGCTCCCAAGGCTAAATAACTGTTCCAAATTGTGTCGTTTGGGGTAGCTCAGGGACTAGAAATTTATCTGGGGGCTTAAAACCAGAGGAGATTTTTTTTTTTACACTGCTCTCCTGAACCAGTGATTGGTGTGCCCGAGACTTGAGAGGAGGAAGAGACAATCTCAATCAATAGTGAAACAAAAAACTAAACAGCTTTAGACTCTACAGAACACCAAAAAGGGAGCCAGCAATTAGAAAGTAGAAGAATGGATATTCCTCCCCAGTCTGAAATCTATAGGCAACATTATGGTGAGTTGGCTTTTGAGCTCTCCAGAATTCTTATATGGGTGTTTGGTATTGTAAGGCCTATATCTGGCTTCCTCAAGCTCGTCCCTCCAGATGTTTTTGGTCTGCAACTCCCATGATCCCTAGCTAGCAGGACCAGTGATCGGGGAGGATGGGAATTGTGGTCTCAAAACATCTGGAGGGCCAAGCTTGAGGAAGCCTGGCCTATATGAATGGTCAGTCTGTAAAATTGCATCCGGCCATTGCAGTGAGAAACCAGTGGGCAGAGGACAGTAAGTTTTAGGCTCATATTTAAAAAGTGGTTCAAAGGACTGGTTTGAAACTTGACAGTATGTGTGATTTAAGCTTCAGTATGGTACTTCTGGAATGGTAATAATGACAATAATAATGGCATTATTTGTACCTTGCCTATCTGACTGGGTTGCCCTGGCCACTTTTGGCGGCTTCCAACACATATAAAAACATAATAAAACACCAAACATTAAAAAAAAAAAACTTCTCAATACAGGGCTGCCTTCAGATGTCTTCTAAAGGTTTTATAGTCATTTATCTCCTTGACATCTGATGGGAGGGTGTTCCACAGGGTAGGCACCACCAGGGTAGAGAGCCAGTGTGGTGTAGTGGTTAAGAGCGGTAGAC
This sequence comes from Lacerta agilis, assembly GCF_009819535.1. Lineage (NCBI taxonomy): Eukaryota > Metazoa > Chordata > Lepidosauria > Squamata > Lacertidae > Lacerta > Lacerta agilis. The sequence goes on along the minus strand of NC_046327.1, from coordinate 9,701,675 downwards.
TCGTAATCTGGTGAACCGAGTTCATGTCTCCGCTCCTCCACATGCAGCTGCTGGGTGACCTTGGGCTAGTCACACTTCTTTGAAGTCTCTCAGCCCCACTCACCTCACAGAGTGTTTGTTGTGGGGGAGGAAGGGAAAGGAGAATGTTAGCCGCTTTGAGACTCCTTCGGGTAGTGAAAAGCGGGATATCAAATCCAAATTCTTCTTCTTCTACTACTAGGAAGACTCTCTGTCTGCTTCCCTGTAACTTCACTTCTCACAGTGAGGGAACCACCAGAAAGCCCTCAGAGCTAGATCTTAGTGTCTAGGCTAAATGCTGGGGATAGAGATGCTCCTTCAGATATACAGGACTGAGGTCATTTAGGTAGTTCCAGTTGCATGGTAGCCAGCTGCTTATGTATCAGAAGAGTCTATACCAGTGAACAAACAAATCTGGCATTTAGGTTTATTTCTCTGCCACTAACAGTCCTCCAGCTCCAACGTAGTGGTGAACCTGGAACCACTCACAGGATATGATATTGCTTAAAGAGTGTCGTTATTAAGGTGGTAGCCCTTAATAGCTGCAATTTTCTGGCATGTTCAAGCTTGAATGAACATGGAAAGCCCTTAACGTGACATGAGAAATATAAAGGTTTTTTTAGTTAATTGAATACGTTTTAAGATAAGAGTGTTGGAAAAGGTCACCAATTTAATAGATTAGGCAGCTATAGAGGCTGGTTTGCTTTAGAGCTACAGGCCCTTTCCCCATCAGCATCCCATAGGGAGAAGCTTTATGGAGAACACCTCTGGTGTCCCACTGCTGAACAGCTCTTACTGTCAGAAAGTTTTTCCGAATGTTTAGTCGGAATCTCCTTTCTTGCAACTTGAAGCCATTGGTTTGAATCCTACCCTACAGAGCAGGAGGAAAGAAGCCTGCTCCCTCCTCCATCAGTTCTCCTGATCGTATTCTCAAGACTCTTGGCAAACACATTCTTGCCACCTGCTGTGAGGTGCAGCCCATCTCTCGCCAGAAGTCCTACCTCAAGGAAGCAGAGACCATGATCCAAGAAGCCAAACCTTTCTTGATGACCCCAACCTGTGCAGTCAGTGGAAGTTTACCTCAAGTATTTTCCTCTCTCTTCTTGGGCCACAACCTTCAACAGGAAGGGGTGGTGAGAAGACTACCTGTGCCCCAAGTCTCTTCATCTCCCTGTCCAGTGTTTCATAGTCCCTTTCTATGTGTTACAGGCTATGTGTGGCAGCATTATTTGTAAATGTTTTTTAGTGCTTGACCTGATGTTTTTTGTGGTTGCTATAGTGATGGCCCATCTGTTTATAATATTTGAAAAGTAGTGATTCACTGTTCTTAAGAGAGAGACTATAACTAACACACAAATAGAAAATTAATTTGCTTCCTCCTCAACCCCCATTCCTTGTTTTATAACTTGGATGGATTCGTATAATTTTTAAGAAGAAAAACATGTTTTTTCGCCCTAATTAGAATGGCACACACACACACACACACACACACACACACACACAAATCCCTTCTCCCTTGACTTCTTCCATTCCTTTGTTTTCTCAGATGTTTTTACTAGCAAGTATTATTAGAAAAGAAAAATAGGGGGGGGACCCTGTGAACTGTGTGCAGTGCAGTTTTTAATAATGTGAAGGAATGGAATGATAGATGTCGTTGATTCATATGCACTAGCTCTTTTCTACCTGTTACATTGGGATGGAAAAACTGAATAGCTGCAGGCTCCATGGTCTATGGAATCTATTTCCAGCCCATGTTATTTTCCCCACCCCATGTAAATTCCCTCGTAACCCTGGGCTCATTTAAACTTCCCTTTGTGCCGCATTTTTAGGCACAGGTCCACGCTTCAAAGTTTTGTGTCAGTGGTGGTAGTGGTGTTTTCTGCCCAGCAACCCGCTCTTTGCTGCTGAAAACAATTCCGCAGAAAACCCAAATCGCTGTTTGTTATGATTCAGCGTTTCAAAGTGAATTTTCCTCTTTTTGGGACCCTACCAATGACACAGCTCCAATGTCAGCAGTGCTAAGACTACAGAAGTTTCCCCAGCAGTGGGAGGAGGCATCTGATACTGGACTTCTCTCTCTCCAAAGCTGGAGATCCATAGCTTCCATAGCCTATAGGACACTATCCCAGGGACCATCGGATTGCTGAAGGGCAAACAGGGTGCTCCTCCTCCAAAAATCCTCCAGAACTTTGAACAGTGGCTGGCAAATGGTAGTGGAATGCTGAAGAACAGGAAGAGGGAAATGCTCAGGGGAGAGTCTTCACAACCTTTTATAAGCAGCCTATTCCTCCAAGCCTATTGGGCAACCTCATCTATGTGATTTGAACCCTCACCCACTACCCTTCGAATGGAATCACACAAAGGTTCCTACTTCATTGAAATGCGTCAACAATGCTCCCAGCTTATGGCTCAGAAGGATAATGTCTCATATCAGTTAAAACTTGCCACTTGACAGGCAGTTCCCAGTAGGCCCTATTGACTGAGTTATAAAAGATGTTGTCTCAAGCAAGGATGATCCTCTGAAGGCTTAAGACAGCTGCCAGGACCTTAGGTTCCACTGGTTTTGCTCCTACTTGGTAGAACTGTCTGCAGCCTTTAAAGGGTCCACAGCTGATTCAGCAGCTTCATGCTCCTCCATGATTGTGGAGCAGGAGAAGCTATGGTGGACCAAAGACTCAGACTGGGGAATTGTTGAGGAACATAACACTGCAGAGCCTGTTGGGTTAGGCCAATGGCCCATTCAGTCCAGTATCCTGTTCTCACAGTGGCCAGCCTGTGGGAAATCATCAAGCAGGACATGAGCACAACAGAACTATCCCCTTCTGTGGTTTCCAGCAACTGGTAGGGCAGATGCAAATGCTGGAGGCTACCAATGGAGTGGGGCTGGTGGCATGTCACCTGGAACCTAGTTCTCCTCAGCCTGACACTTGGGACCCTTGTCCAAAAGTGGGCCTTTGCAAGTAGTTTGCTTCAGGGATACCAGAGTGGTCATTTCTAGTGCTTTGCTATAAGAAAGGCCTGCAAAGCCCCACTGCCATTACCAACTCAGGATGGACCAAACCAAAGCAGTGGGAGCTCTTCATGCCTGGTCCACACACCCAAGCAAACGTTTATGCATTCTTTATACACAAAGCAGCAGACATCACTTTGGCCGGAACCTCCCATCGCTTTGCCTGGCCGATGAGGGCATAGGTCTTACAAATAGCTCCCTGCTCTGAGCCCAGCACACATACACCCGCCCATAGATAAGCATAGCACCAAAGCCAGCCAATTAGCCTGTATCGAAGCAAGTGTGAATAAACATAGATGAGCTCATTGCCGCAACAACTACCAATTAATTTTGAGGTTGTCGTGGCTACTAAAATGGTGTTTGCAAGTCTTCTGGGACAGTCTCACCTTTGGCTCAATGCAGACCCTGCAGCAGGAGACATGGCAGAAGCAAGGCCCAAATAAACATGCCTAGGTTTGCCACCTTAAGAAAACAAAACATACCGCCTGAGATTTCTATCAAGCTGTTAAAAATATCCCACTTCCTTGTGAGAAGCGCGGAGATATCTCATGCTGTGAGATGGAAGGGTATATATTTTTTACAAGTTCTACCCAATGCAGCAGGAACGGGAAGAAGTCATCACATGAATTTGTTTTTCTAAGATGAATGTAAGCTGTAAACCAGCTCCCAGGCTCTTCCAAGGGTGGAAGGAAACATACCTGTGCAGCTTTTGATGGATATGGATTTGATTACTCCTTCAGCCTGAATGAGACAGCCTGGGTAACAGATTTCCTGACCAACCGAGTGCACATGGGTCAACGGATCGGAGCAACTGTGTCTTGCAAAGATTTTGCTTTCATTACTGTAGCTTAGATTTCACAGGCAACGTCTTTGGAATAGAAAGCACACTTTTCAAATAGGAAACAGACATTTGGGCCCTTCAATTTCAGTGGGATAGTAATTTACCTTCGTACTACTTCCCAGGTAATTTGCTGCGAGCACTTTATTAAGCAGGGGCAAAGATCATTATCCCCATTTTTCTAGCATTAATCCCAAAGAGTGCATCATCTGTCACTAACTGTGCCGTATAGAACTGCTCATTTTGTTTCCTTTCACTCACTCTGAAAGCAGAGCACAGAACACTCCCTTAGGCATGTTCATCAAAAACTGTGATCTGGCTGATTAAAATTCAGAGATACCAACATTTGTCTTTTATCTGGAGTCCATCATATCTGTATTGTTTGAATCTCATTAACACTGAGATTCCAGCCTTCCTTTAGTGTTGCTTTCCACTTTTCAGGCAGTGAATTAAATCACCACATCTTGTAATTTAGCATGTAGATTTCTCGTGTTAATTCCCGAGATAGCGTTAGAAACATGTAGGCAGGTTTTCAAACGTTATCTTCCTCTTGGGAGGAAAAAAAATATTGAGGGCATAGGGTGCAATAAGATGCCACTGAAAATGCATCATGATTGCATGAAACACATCACACCCTAACTATTTCTGAAACATACCTATGGCTCATCATCATCATTTTATTTCTATGCCACTTTCCCATAGTTAAAGCTATGCTCAAGGTGGCTTACAACACAAAAAGATTTACATAATTACAAGCACAGCAAAAGTAGTCACAGACAATGAACCCCGTCAAAAAGAACACAACCAAAATGAATAATTTCCACATAAATCATAAAATCTAAAAATAAAGATTACAAAGATTACAAAAAATAATAATATCGGCAACAGCGGAAAGCCTAAACAATACACCAGCCTCAGCTTTTGTAGCTAGAATCGGTCAGGCCCCTACCCTCTCAGGCCAAGTGAAAAATCGGGTCCTCACTTAAAGAGGGCATGTATTGCGGCAACCAAACCTTGTGTTGTGGGTGGGTTCGATTGGATAGCCACAACACCCGATTGGTAGGTCCCTCGATGCAGGGTTCAATCAGGCCAATGGGACGCAGGCTAAACGGATTTAGGGACCTATATATACCCATGCATGTGACCCAGAGCTTCCTCTTTCGGTGCATGCATCGGAACACCAGCCCAACTCTCCCTACTTTTAGGGCTTGACCTTGCTATGCCGTCGTGTGTCGTCTGTCGTTGGGACAAGAGCACAGCAGGAATTTTCCGCACTTGGCTGCTTGACTGTTGCCATTTGGGTTTTACCTGCCGCATAGCAAACCGTCACAACTTGTAAGGTTGCAGATAGGCTCTAGTTCAGGTGATAGGGATGGGAGAACACTCTCACCATCCCTATGTGGAGGGTATTCCGTTAAAGGAGTCCAGGGACTCGATGGTTTGGTCAACCCCTAAGAGGGGGTTGTTCCCATGCCTGAGTCCAGGGGGACATTTGGGTGGTGGAGAGAGCATGTCCCCAGCTTTCCACTTATCCAGGTGTTTACCCTTGGCTGACCTATGCTGGAACCCTGGGTCAGCGCTACCTGCGGAGCAGGGAGCTAGTCAAACCGGAGCCTATGCAACTACTCACTTGCTGTAATCAATAAAGTTTTGGCCTGAATTCTGCCAAAAACCAAACCAAAATTTGAGTCTTGTCTGAATGTATTTGGGGTGAGGTTAAAAAGGTCTGAACGCACAAAACATGTGAACATGACAAACTCTCATAGTAGGTATCAGTTTGCTGCTATCCACACTGAGTTTTGGGGATAACTATACTTCCAAGCAACTTAGAAGAACAGATTGCGTATTTTATTTTATTGTTTCAATTATGCAGATTTATATGCAACCCCTTTCAGCTATTGAGCTCTCAGGGCAGCTTACATAGCCAATGGGACGCAGGCTAAACGGATCGAGGGACCTATATACGCCCATGCACGTGACCCAGAGGTTCCTCTTTTCGGCGCGTGCATCAGAACACCCGCCCACCTCTCCCTACTTTTAGGGCTCGTGCGCTTGACCTTGCTATGCCGTCGTGTGTCGTCTGTCGTTGGGACAGGGGCACGGCAGGAATTTTCCCCACTTGGCTGATTGGCTGTTGCCATTTGGGTTTTGCTTGCAAACCGTCACAACTTGTAAGGTTGCGGATAGGCTCTGGTTCAGGTGATAGGGATGGGAGAATGCTCTCACCATCCCTATGTGGAGGGTATTCCATTAAAGGAATCCAGGGACTCAATGGTATGGTTGCTATTTGAACTTCTCTCCCATACCCTATTCTGACATCATTGTTTGGATCATTTTCCTTTTGCTCTTGACATGTTTTGTTCTCTGAGTTTCCCTACTTTATGCCTACCTGGACTTCACCCCTCTTCGGTTTTCATTCTGATTTTAAATTTTGGGGATTTGCACCTGCAGGATGCTTTTGCTATGCTGATTCTCAGAATTCCTCCCTGCTTCAGTTCGCTCGTTGCTTTTCCACTGGAATTTGTCATTCAAAAATAAATATTAACTTTTGTGAGTATTTCAGTCATATCATCATAACATCAATAAATATGTTCTAGCTCTGGGAGCTCTTAATAATTGATAAGATATTAATTAAGTAAATATCTTCTACTTGGATTTTCCTTAATTGCTCCCTCTGCAGACAATTCTCCTTGTTCCTAAAGAAGTAGAGTACCACTTTCATATTACCATGATAACCTTTCCCTGTGTGGGTTCTCCTCTGATGTTGCCTCATTTGTCAGCTCTGAAACATACAGATAAGAAGTCCAATCACCCAACAATTTTTATTTTTATTTTAGCTTAGATCTAGATTTTTTTTTTCTGATGGTAGATTTGCATAAGCATAACATGTACCCATAGTGAAAGGGGTTTTGTGCATAACCAGCTAGGAAGCCTCTATTTACTGGAGAGACAATGTGGGACAGAGCATAAGAATTGCAAATTTCCAGAAATAACAATGGAAGTTATTAGGAAAATGTAACTTTTTCATTATAAATGGGCACCAGCATGCTGGCCACATGACCCGGAAAAGCTGTCTGAGGACAAACATCGGCTCACTCAGCCTGAAAGCAGAGATGAGGGCTGCAACCCATAGTTGAATTCCACTAGACTTAACCATCCAGGGTTAAGTCAACATTGTGATTCTACTTGAACACAACACTTAATACAGTCATACCTCGGGTTACATACGCTTCGCGTTACATATGCTTCAGGTTACAAACTCCGCTAACCCAAAAATAGCGCTTCAGGTTAAGAACTTGGCTTCAGGATAAGAACAGAAATCATGCTCTGGTGGCGCAGTGGCAGCGGGAGGTCCCATTAGCTAAAGTGGTGCTGCAGGTTAAGAACAGTTTCAGGTTAAGAATTGACTTCTGGAACGAATTAAGTACTTAACCAGAGGTACCACTGTATTAATGGATTAAAGCATTAAGTCCAACAAAATCACAGTGCAATTCTTACCATGTTTACCTCAGAAGCAAGTCTGCTGAATTCAGTGGAGCTTACTCCCTGATAAGTGGGGCTAGGATTGCAACGTAAGTCATGATTAACTCCCCATCAAATAAGTAACTGACGTTCCGTTTTCCTTTCTTCTTAAAATAATTTTATTAATGTCATATTATTACAATTCATTGCTAAGTGCCATTTTCAACCAACTTGCCTCTATTGACATTCTCTGGATAGAGTAACTGATTTCAAACCCTCTGCTAGGCACTGTGACCATTCATTTTCTGAGTTCCAATGGATCAGCCTGTGAGCTCCAGACCACAATGAGTCATAATCAGGCATATTGTAAGGAAGAAGAAAAAGCTGTTTAGCTTTCAAGAAGCTCCAATTAACCGCAGCAAGCACAAAAAGAAAGAAAGTCCAATGTTACAGAAAAAGGAAATCAAAACCTAGGGTTTGAACTTTGGTGTCTGGCTCTAGTTGCAGTGGTTCAATCAGCATCTACTTTACACTGAGTGTGCTAAGTTGTGGTTTGTATATCTGAATTTGGCACCAGACTTTCCGTAAGAATTAATAAAGCTCAGAAACTTAGCAAGTTGGCAGTGGAGTGCAGCTTCCAAGCATACCAGAAATTTCATTCTCAGTGTGTGCTGGGGCAGTATTCCACCAGGTTTTACTTAGAGTAGACCTATTGAAAGCATTTGATAACGTTTCATGGAGTTTTATGAAGGAAAATCTGAAGATGATGGGTATTGGAAAGAACTTCATGAAGTGTATAGAGGCGATATATAGAGATCAAAACGCAAAAATTATAGTAAACGATGAAACTACTCAAAATTTTAAAATATCGAAAGGAACAAGGCAGGGCTGCCCATTATCACCTTTATTATTTATAACAACTGTAGAAGTCTTGCTTCAAAAAATAAGAAAAAATGAAGCTATAATAGGCATCAGACAAGGCTATAGAGAATACAAACTTAAGGCTTATGCAGATGATATAGTCTTAACATTACAAGATCCGCAACACTCATTAAAGGAAGCGTTAAAAGAAGTTGAAGAGTTCGGGGCCCTGGCAGGGTTGAAATTAAATAAAACAAAGACAAACATGATAGTGAAGAATATGAATGAAGAACAAAAAGACCAATTGGAAAAACAAACAGGAATAAAAGTGGTGAAGAAAGTGAAATATCTAGGCATTTGGCTGACAGCAAGAAATCGTGATTTATATAAGGATAATTATTTAACGACGTGGAAGGAGATTACAAAAAACTTGGAAATTTGGGAAAAACTTAAATTGTCATGGTTGGGGAGAATAGCCACAGTTAAAATGATGATCCTGCCTAAAATGCTTTTCCTCTTTCAAACTATACCAATTGTGATGGGTCAAAATCAGTTTAAAGAATGGCAGAAAACAATCTCCAGATTTATATGGCAGTGCAAAAAGCCCAGAATAAAATTTAAAATTATGACAGATAAAAAAGAAAAAGGAGGCTTTGCACTGCCAGATCTCAAGATTTATTATGAATCAGCCTGTCTTGTATGGATAAGAGAATGGCTTAAGCTAGGAAACTCAGATTTATTAGATCTGGAAGGCTTCTCAAATAGATTCGGGTGGCACGCATACTTATGGTATGATAAAATTAAAGCACACAAAGGTTTCTTAAACCATACAATAAGGAAATCATTATTTTTAGTTTGGAACAAATATAAAGAATGGTTTGAGAGAAAAACACCAAGATGGTTGTCACCTCAAGAAGCCATTACAATAAAAAAACCAATACTGAGGGAAAATGGATCACATATAGAGACATATTAATAGGTGATAAGAAAGATCTGAATATAAGACCGTATGAGGAGATTAAAGACAGGCTGCAAGGATGGTTGGAATACTGTCAACTGCATAGTGTTTTCCAAAAAGATAAGAAAGAAAGAGGATTTGACCAGGAGGAGACACTGTTAGACAAAATAGTGATGGGAAATGACTCCAAGATCTTGTCTAAAATATATGAATTTTTATTAGAGTGGAATACCAAGGATGAAGAGATAAAAAGTGTCATGATTAGATGGGCAATGGATCTAGGCCACAATATTGAATTTGAAAAGTGGTACAAACTGTGGAACATAAGACTGAAATTTACTGCATCAGTACAGTTGAAAGAAAATATATACAAGATGATATATAGATGGTACATCACCCCAACTAAACTGTACAAAATGTATAAATCAGGAAATAAAAAATGCTGGAAATGTGGGTTGAAGGAGGGAAACTTCATCCACATGTGGTGGAATTGTATTAAAGTGAAACAATATTGGGAAGAAATTTACAATGAGTTAAAAAAGATCTATAGATATTCATTCAAAAAACTGCCCGAGGCATTCTTGTTGGGTATGGTAGGAGAGGATGTAGAAAAAGAGGATGTGACTCTATTTATGTACACAACAACAGGTGCGAGAATCTTATTGGCACAAGTTTGGAAGCAACAACAAATCCCAACTGTAGATGAATGGAGACAAAAAATGGTGAGCTATATGGAAACAGCAAAATTGACAGTGAAAATTCGGCAAACAGGAAGTGGAACATATGAAAAAGAATGGGGAAAATTTTTATTATATTTGAATAGAATATGCGGAATCTGAAATAGTAATTAGAATCTCATTGCTTGATTTAGAACACTTTATTGAGTTGGAAATATATAAGAATATAAAGAGGAAAAGATGAAGACAAAGTTGAAAATAATTAAGAACATATGATAAAAACAATAAAGAGGTTTGAAACCGCAAGAACTGAACAAAAGAAAAAATAAAACAGAGGAAGAAGGGGGGAAGCCGGGGGGAAAAGAAAGGGGGAGGAATAGGGAGGGGTTCAGTAATGACAGATTTGTATTGTAAGAAGAATGGAACTTATAGGAGGTAAAAAAGAATATAAGGATGCTATACGACACAAACATATGGGATGTAATATAAACTATGGAATAACAATGTAAATATAATTGATGAGTTCTATGTCTGTATGTTAAAGTAAAAAATTAATAAAAAAGTATGAATTTAAAAAAAAAAATAGAGTAGACCTATTGAAATGCTTCAGGAGAGCGCAAAATATGGTATGAATCTCAACATAAAAAAACTAAGACCATGGCCACTGGTCCCATCACCTCCTGGCAAATAGAAGGGGGAAGACTGGAGGCAGTGAGAGATTTTACTTTCTTGGGTTCATGATCACTGCAGATGGTGACAGCAGTCACGAAATTAAAAGACACCTGCTTTTTGGGAGAAAAGCGATGACAAACCTAGACAGCATCTTAAAAAGCAGAGACATCACCTTGCCGACAAAGGTCCATATAGTTAAAGCTATGGTTTTCCCAGTAGTGGTGAATGGAAGTGAGAGCTGGACCATAAAGAAGGCTGATCACCAAAGAATGGATGCTTTTGAATTATGGTGCTGGAGGAGACTCTTGAGAGTCCCATGGACTGCCAGAAGATCAAACCTATCCATTCTTAAGGAAATCAGCCCTGAGTGCTCACTAGAAGGACAGATCCTGAAGCTGAGGCTCCAGTACTTTGGCCACCTCATGAGAGGAGAAGACTCCCTGGAAAAGACCCTGATATTGGGAAAGATGGAGGGCACAAGGAGAAGGGGACGACAGAGGACGAGATGGTTGGACAGTGTCCTCGAAGCTGAGTTTGACCAAACTGTGGGAGGCAGTGGAAGATAGGAGTGCCTGTCATGCTCCGGTCCATGGGGTCATGAAAAGTCAGACACGACTAAACGACTAAACAACAACACTAAAATGTATGGACCTAACTTAAGCATGTAAGTGATTTCAGTGGCTGAGATTCACCTAATGAACCTTGTCAGTGGAAGCCCTGCACAAGGGTTCCTCCTTGCACAAAGTAGTCTTATTCCCTCACACCTGCTGAGATTGGGTCTGGAGGGGGTCCAGAGAACCCCTAGAGCAGCATGTGGGGAAGGGGAGGGGATCGTTCCATGTGGCAATCTACAGTGGTTGCACAAGCAGAACAACCGGGAGACTGCAAATATGAATGCCACAGCGTTTTACTAATTACAGCCACTTTGAGATGGGTTTATTTATTTTTTAAAAAATAGAGCAGAGAACCCCAAGCCTGGATCTACCTGCCTGAAATTTGGCATGGGTAATCCTCTGAGGAGTTGGGGAGGCCTGCTGTGTCTGCAAAGCTTCATGCACCTATGGGATGAGACTAAAAACCCATAGCCATTTTATGTTACAAATGTTTTTTTGGGGGAAAGCAAACTTCAAAGAAACCCCTCTCCCTACATGTCAGGAACATGGCAGTTTTAATCACCATTTGGGGGCTACTACACCAGCAGGTTTCATGCACCTTTGTGGGAAAAACCAAAAAGTTACAGCTATTTTGGTTTCCCAATGCAAGTCAGTGGAAGGATGAAATCTTCAGTTTTGCAATTATCGCTTTGGATTCAGGGTGTAAGGTGAGCTCTCTTGCAAGTGTTCCTGTAAGTGAATAAGGTCCTAATCCATATCACTGGATCAGACCCTGAAGCAAAGTTGGACAACCTCATATAGCCATAGCTGCCAGCTCTTTACTTCACACGTCCTGATCTGAAAAGGCCCTATGGGAGATGTTATTGCAATATATCTTCCGCTGGACTTTGATTTCAGACCCTCCAACATTTTTCTGATGAAAATAGTGACGTCCCCTTCCATAATGACAATTTTACTATTTATACCTCACATATCTTACTGGGATGCCCCAGCCACTCTGAACAGCTTTCAACATATATAGAAACATAATAAAACATTAAACATGGAAGCCCTGCACAAGGGTTCCTCCTTGCACAAAGGGGTCTTATTCCCCCACACCTTCCCTATACAAGATTGCCTTCAGATGGCTCGGGGGGTTGTATAACTCCATACCCTCCAACATTTCTCCTATGAAAATAGGGACATCCTAAGGAACTGTGGGACAATCCGGGATGAAACCAGAAACAAGGACGGCTTCTCTAAATCAGGGACGTCCCTGGAAAATAGGGACACTTGGAGGGTCTGTGATTTCTACATGGGCACCTTGGGAGGCTGCAGAGTAAATGTGTCTGATGAGACAGGTTGCAGAGTTAAAGAAAGGCCACTCACAAACACCCCCTCCTTGACCAGTGTGGTGTAGTGGTTAAGAGTGGTAGACTCATAATCTGGTGAACCGGGTTCGCGTCTCCACTCCTCCACATGCAGCTGCTGGGTGACCTTGGGCTAGTCACACTTCTCTGAAGTCTCTCAGCCCCCACTCACCTCACAGAGTGTTTGTTGTGGGGGAGGAAGGGAAAGGAGAATGTTAGCCGCTTTGAGACTCCTTCGGGTAGTGATAAAGCAGGATATCAAATCCAAACGCTTCTTCTTCTTCTCGAAAGTAAAGTTATTGCATTAAAAACCCTGCATTCCACCTGTGAGGATTTCAGCAACATTTTTTTAAAAAAACAACAACAACTTGCCCCTTTGATAATTTTTTAATGCAATATCTTTTCTCCTTAACTGATGGTGAATAGTCAAGAGACAAACACAGGAGAAATTTCCAGCCCAGCCTAAGAGAGAATATTATGGAGTTCTGAACAATAAAGCTAATGGAATGACCCGGGGGGGGGGGACAAGGAGGGGAAATTAAAAAGCATCTGAAGTCATGATATGTATGCCTGTGTAAATAGACTTAGAAATTAATGTCTGAAATAAATGGGGAAAAAAAATATTTTTCATGCAGGGAATTGGTCACGTGAACTAAGTGTGTAGGCTTACATTATGAAGGGAGGTGTGTGGGTCAATGAAATTTACAAGCCTCATCTCTAAATCCCCGATTTTAGCTATATTGTGATTTGAAAAATTGTAGGGGGAGGCAGCAAAAAAAGAGGAACGCTTATGAGCTCCTTTCAGAAAATGTTTAGCGCCTGAATTGCTTCTTTATGACATGATACCAGTTAATAATGCTCGCAATGCTGTTCTATAAAATGATAGCAATATTTGAACCTAGTCATATTTATTTATTTATTTATTTGCATGAAAGGGCTGAGCTTCTATGTGACAGAAAGCTAGTATGCTGTAGGTCAGTGTTTTTCAACCACTGTTCCGCGGCACACTAGTGTGCCGCGAGATGTTGCCTGGTGTGCCGTGGGGAAAAAATGTGTTTATTTGATTCCTATTCAAGAGAATTACTTTATATATAGTCAATATAGGCACAGAGTTAAATTTTTTAACATTTTCTAATGGTGGTGTGCCTCATGATTTTTTTCATAAAACAAGTGTGCCCTTGCCCAAAAAAGGTTGAAAAACACTGCTGTAGGTCTTGAATGTGACAGAAAAATAACACAGAGTAGTGATAAATGAAGCAATTAAGTATCTTGTGCAAAGTGAAGGCAAAGATATAAAGAAAGAAGTATCAGATCAAAAGCAACAAATGTAAGATTTAGGAAACCATCTCATATCGTCTGCACTCAGCAAAAATTAGGAGGAGGGTGTCCTGGAACACAATAAGGTGGGATATATAGAATGGCAGGAGGGAGGAATCACAGTGAAACAGTGAAAATTACATGATGGCAAATGGTTTCAGTCACCCATCTGGTCCACCAAAAAATATTAGGGTTTCTCCCTCACCTGTGCCCCTGCTCATATATTTGAAGCCTCATGGATAAAAACTTTTGATTCATATATTACCTCCCATAATTCTGTGGTAGAACACATGCCTACCGCAGAACGACCCAGCTTGAAGAACTGGCATCTCCAGGCTGAGCTGGGAATGTCCCCTGTTGGAAACCCTGGAGAATTGCTACTAGTCAGTGTAGACAATATAATACACAATACAGTCGTACCTTGGAAGTTGAACGGAATCCATTCTGGAATTCCAAAATGTTTGAAAACCAAACCCCAGCTTCTGGTTGGCTGCAGGAAGCTCCTGTGGCCAATCAGAAGCCGCGGAAGCCCCGGCGGATGTTCGGGTTCCAAAAGAACGTTCGCAAACCGGAACAATCACTCCCGGGTTTATGGCATTCGGTAGGCAAAACATCTGAGTTCCAGGGTGTTCGACCAACCAAACTACGGCTGTACAATAGATGGACCATTGGTCTGATGGTATAAGGTAGCTTCCTATGTTCTGATACCTTTCTAGATTGCTCACTTTTGCAGTTTTTAACTGGGGATTTAGACATGAATTAAAACAGGAGAGGTGAATCTGTGGTTATTCAAATGTTGTGGGACTCCACCTTGGAACAATAACCTCCCTTGTCCTTACTTTGCTGGCAGGCGGGCACAACAGAGTACTGGCTGGAGAGATGGGGCATTGGGGTTTCCTTGGCTTTCCAACACACTAGGGCACTGAGAGGGGGGAGGTGGAGGCTCAGGGAACTTGGCCTGGTGTGCTGTGTGGTGGTGGGAGCATCATGTTGTCTCTACTGCCATGCACCACACACCAAGCTCTCTGTGCCTTGCTCCTCTCTCGTCCTTCTTAGTAAGGTATGTTGATGGATAGGCCTTTATTCTTGAACCTTTGGGTCACACACCTCACCCCAGCCTCCAGTACAAGCATGTTGATTTTTTGTTAGCAAGAAGACGAAGGCTTGTTCATCTGAAAGTTAGAAGACTACATCATTTTCTTCCCCATAAAGGTAACTTATAAAAGACATTTGATTATATAGAACAGGTTAAGCTCTTAATGCAAATTTAAGACTGTTTAATCTCCATTCAAATCTCTCTGTAAGATTTGGTTGTTCCTTGCTGTCAAAAGAGCCAATAGTTCTGAAAAGATGCTTGAAAGTTGCTGTGTCTGGAATGAGAGCTAAAAAGGCAGAGATAACTGCAGTAGATAAAGGAAGTAAATTATTAAGTAACTTCTTAAAGCCCAGAAGAACAGGGTTTTTTTTTAAGAGAGAGAGAGAGAGAGAGAGAAAGGGAGAGAGACAAAATCAAGAACTAATCAATCGCAGAGACATAATGGATCCATACTTCTCTGCTCATTTATGTGAACTTTCAGCTTTCATTCAGAAGTACAGTGTGCAGCCAAGAATTCTGAAAGGTAGCAACAGGGAAAAGAAAATGACAGGTCATTAAGATTTTTGCACAAGTCTAAGTCCCGCACAAAAACCTGAAGTATCACAGAGAACATGCTTAACCAGATCATTTACACAGAAAGTATATCATTACTATGATTTCCGCCTTTGTAGCTTGACCAATGCATTCCCTTTTCTTGTTTTTATTTTAAGCAATTATACCTCACCTAATTTTCCAAGGAAAGGGAAGGCAGCTAATAAACAGGCAACAATCCTCAAGTGAAACCCAATCACACAATCAATGCATTGATACAAAACTAAAAACAAATTAAGCAGTTCCGTATCGACCACCAAATAAAGACAAATTATGTCAGTGAAGAAATTGCCTAGTGAACCAAAGGCATTTTTAAAAAGCTGTTGTCATCAGCTGCCTTAAGCAGTACAATGATGTAGACTGACATGCACTTCGTTGGAATTGTAATGGGCTAGTAATAGAGCTGAACCATTGAGTTCACGATTACGGATCCCCTTCCTCTGTGAACTTTGCCATCCAAACTCTGGCAGTATTACTGGTGTGGACTTCTCAACAGTAGCACAGAGCTTTGTTTTGAATGCAAGACGGAACCAGGGGAAAAGTGATGAAGGCAAAGTAACACTGGGTTATAAAATTGCTATTCTGAACATTGTAGGCTTGGGTGCTTTCTTGCAATGTTGCACATCACTTTATCAATGGTCTTGAAATATACCGTATTGGCCCAAATATAAGCCGCATCCCAATATAAGCCCCACCTTTAAAACTGGAGGGGGGAGAGAGAAAAAAATATCTGATTAGAAGCTGCTTCATTCCTCGCTGCTCCTGGCTTCATGGGGGGTGGGTGGGTAGGTAGAGCTGCACAGCATTGCCAGCAGCTTTTCCTAGCTCTCTCCCTTCCCAGCCTTGGGGGAGAGGACGGTGGGGGGGGGACTACGCACGGAGCAGGCACTGCTTTGCCGCGCTTTTGGCTCTGTTTGCCCCGTGCTCTTGGCTGCATACCGTAAGGTTGTGAATATAAGCCGCACTTTAACTTTTCCCAGTCAGAAATTGGGGAGGGGGGGTGAGGCTTACATTCAGGCCAATACGGTAAGTGCTGGAAAAAGCATAGACTGATCATTGGAAATTTGAAGTGGCGAGGGGAGGTAGCGTCATCAACTGCCCCTCAATTGAAGGGTATTCCGCTAAAGGTTTCCGGGGGGCGTGACCCTGTCCAAAGCCCGGGGAGCTGAGGGCCTAAGGCACGCCCCTTACGGTGATCACAGGGGGAATTCTGGGAGATGTTCATCACTGGGGTTCCTTACCGGTGGTTAACCCTTCACTGACTCCAGCTATACTGCTTGTTTTATTGTTTTATTTGCATCTATGTCTTTTTATGTCTTTCCCAAACGTCTTTAGCGTTTGAATAGTTTTAGTTGACTCCGATCCCAGTTTAGCCGAGTGATTTATTACCTTTTATCTGAGAGATTTACTACTTTTTACTTACCGGAATTGGACCATTGGAGGCCTGACTATCAGAACGAAATACTCCACCAAATGCAACTACAAAGAGGGGAGAGTTCTACCTTTACTCCTATCCATGAATTTTATTAATAATTGCATTGGAGGACGCCTTACGCTGCTGGGGTGTATCAAAGCACAGCCTTTTAGGTAATTTAAGATGGCGACTTAGGCCAGATAGGTTTTCGCCGCTCCCCCCCCCAACGTTCTCTCTGCTATGATCGAAGCAAGGATTTACCCTCGTTTACTCCCCTCTGTTCTTGGCTGCCAGTCTGTGAACTGTAGGAAATCCTGATAAGCTTCACTGACTCCCAACACACGGGTTGGGGTCGGATATAACTGATAGGGTCCAATGCCTAAGCCAATACCGCTCATCATCCGTAACCAATAAAGTTGTGGCCTTTACGCCCATTACAATTGGCATAATGTGTCTGTGTCATTACTTCTACGGGGAGGGGAGGGACATAGCCATGCAAGTCATGTTTGCTAATGGGACAGTTGTTCCTGCTGCTGTCAGCAGCCCATGCCGTGGTGACTGTCTTATCAGCGACAGTGGAGGTTCTGTCTCCTCCCCTGGCATTTCCCAACACTTAACGGGGGGCAGAAATTCTATTTCCCTCCCTATTGGTTACGTAGCAGCTGCAAACCACCTCACCAGAGAGCCAGTGTGGTGAGAGCCAGTGTGGTGTAGTGGTTAAGAGTGGTAGACTCGTAATCTGGTGAACCGGGTTCGCGTCTCCGCTCCTCCACATGCAGCTGCTGGGTGACCTTGGGCTAGTCACACTTCTCTGAAGTCTCTCAGCCCCACTCACCTCACAGAGTGTTTGTTGTGGGGGAGGAAGGGAAAGGAGAATGTTAGCTGCTTTGAGACTCCTTCGGGTAGTGAAAAGCGGGATATCAAATCCAAACTACTACTCCTCCTCCTCCTCCTCCTCCTCTTCTTCTTCTTCTTCTTCTTCTTCTTCTTCTTCTCACCAGTGGTCTTTGGCTGTAAACCATAAACGTATCTGTCCTTAACCATAGCAGCCAACTTACCGGTATGTACTTTGAGGGTCACCACACTCACAAGCCATCACTCTTGTTGTCTATACATGACACTTCAATTATTGGTTGTATCATTGTTGCAATTCTTCGAGAGTGTGCAATAGAAACAGTTAAAAATATATATTAAGTGAGAATTCAAGCATCTCCCCCCCCCCCCCCGCCGCCCAATTATCCACCACCTCCTGTTCATTTTAACATCATGCATAAGCAGAAGGATCCACAAACGCAACATGATTTAAAACACAATTATGATAACAGAGAGCTCTAAATTTGTTGGGTGGTGGTATTCCATATCTGCCGCCGCCCACCCACCCCAAAAAAACCACCCCTGCTTGTATAATTGTCTCTCTCAATCCTTTCCATCAAACCTCACCCCCCACCTTTTCAAACGGAAACCAAATATAACAAAAGCAGATCCAAATTAAAGAGGATTTGCTAGGTTCTGGTGAGAACATGATTAATGGGTTGCTTATCCTGACCCTAAGGCTTGGCGAGAGGGTTAGAATGTGGAATAAAAATAAGGATTACACTAACACTGATGGGCAAAAACAATAGGGGCTGATAAAGTATTTTGAGCACACATTTCTGAGGAGAAAGGGATTGAGATCCCTGCATACTTGAAAAATTGCTCCTCTGTGCCTTATTAAATATCAGCAGATAGCTTGAGCTAATTTGCCTACATAATATGATAAAAGCATAATGGGGTGGGGGGTGAGATTGTCTGGAGTAGAAGAGTCTAGATTTTAAGGGGGGGTTGGCTGGCTATGGCAAGGGTGCATTCATTGATACGGTAAGTACCTTGTAATCCCCAAATCATAGCAGGCAAAAGCAATTCATGAGGAGAGGCAGCAGGAAGCACTGTTGGATGTGGGGAAAACCTTGGACTGCCCTAGCAGCCAAAATAAGGCGGTACGGATAAGGCCCACTCAGACCGGGTCTCGGAGTAATGGATATAAATGTCTAAGCAGCTAGCAGCACTTCTTCCCGTCGGTTTGAGTGTAAGGGAACATATAATTTATTACATCTGAAACCTGGAGAAAAGAACAATTAGTATAAGAGCTACGCGGAGCTGTGTCATGTGGTGCACAAATTGGTATGCATGGCAGAAAGAGAGAGAAAGAGGCAGAGATCTATGCACGTCTTCTTTTCATATCACGGAGACAGACAGATCGGGATTCTGCAGACGTCAGAAACAAACTGCCTGGCTCAACTAGAAGCCATAATCACAGCACCCATCTGATTCATTCTCACTCAAAATGTAGAGAAAGGGAGAGGGACAGAAGGAAGGAGAGAGACCATGATATCAGGAAGCCTTCTTCACAGGTTTTGCAATCAGATCCACTACCCCAGTCAAAACACAGCACTATTACGTACTTCAATTGGATTGGGAGTGGCTTCCAGCAGGCAGTCATGCACAAAAGGGAGCCCTCACTCTGAAAACACTAGGTATGAGTCACATCCAGAGGGTAGTAGGGAAGAGGAAAGGCATTTAACACCACCAGTAGGCTATTATGCGTCTACAGACAGGCAGCCACTCTGCGGGGGGGGGGGGGGTTACTTGGACAGAGGTGGGAGCTGCTCTGAAGGCGGATCATTCATGAATCAGGAAGAATCCAAGAAGCACTGCAAATGTGCTTATTTTATCTTGCTCTACAGTTCTACAAACGCGGGTGGCGCTGTGGTCTAAACCACTGAGCCTCTTGGGCTTGCTGATGGGAAGGTTGGCGGTTTGAATCCCCGCAG
Organism: Lacerta agilis; assembly: GCF_009819535.1. Lineage (NCBI taxonomy): Eukaryota > Metazoa > Chordata > Lepidosauria > Squamata > Lacertidae > Lacerta > Lacerta agilis. The sequence goes on along the minus strand of NC_046327.1, from coordinate 9,681,988 downwards.
TGGAGTGAGCTGCTGTTGCTCTGTCCCAGATCCTGCCAACCTAGCAGTTCAAGAGCATGCCATGGCAAGTAGATAAATATGTACCACTGTGGCGGGAAAGTAAACGGCATTTCCATGCGCTCTGGTTTCTGTCATGGTCCTCCATGCGCCAGTAGCGGTTTAGCCATGCTGGCCACATGACCCGGAAAACTCTCTGTGGACAAACGCCGGCTCCCTTAGCCTGAAAGTGAGATGAGTGCCATAACCCCATAGTTGCCTTCGGCTGGACTTAACCATCCAGGGATCCTTTACCTTTTACCTTTTAGCACTCAGATGCCTGGGGGTTTCTGAGCACACTCCCCTCCTGTGGTCTGCAGCAACTGCTCTGTGGCAAAACAATGGGAAATGACAGGAAAACAAGTGTGGGATAATATAATACTTGCTTGATACAACCTTACTCTAAGCTCCTCACAAACAAATAATTAAGCAGGACATCTGGAAGTGACCCAAACCGCTTTGGCCTGGATAGCTAACTGGGGTGTTGGGAAGATAGGGTGTTGTTGTTGTTGTTCAGTCATTCAGTCGTGTCCGACTCTTCGTGACCCCATGGACCAGAGCACGCCAGGCACGCCTATCTTTCACTGCCTCCCGCAGTTTGGCCAAACTCATGTTAGTATCTTCGAGAACACTGTCCAACCATCTCATCCTCTGTCGTCCCCTTCTCCTTGTGCCCTCCATCTTTCCCAACATCAGGGTCTTTTCCAGAGAGTCTTCTCTTCTCATGAGGTGGCCAGAGTACTGGAGCCTCAACTTCAGGATCTGCCCTTCCAGTGAGCACTCAGGGCTGATTTCTTTAAGGATGGATAAGTTTGATCTTTTTGCAGTCCATGGGACTCTCAAGAGTCTCCTCCAGCACCATAATTCAAAAGCATCAATTCTTCAGCGATCAGTCTTCTTTATGGTCCAGCTCTCACTTCCATACATTACTACTGGGGAAACCATAGCTTTAACTATACGGACTTTTGTCGGCAGGGGAAGATAGGGTACCTGTGCCCAAAGAATAGCAGCAGGAAGAAGTGGCTCTTCCAGTAGAAATTATTGATTAAGCACTGCAGGAAGATGGGTTTGTGTTCAAAGAAGCATGAGTTAACAGGGATTTTTAAATATATTAAAGCCATTTTGCATTTGCTTTAACGAGAGCTGCCTGTAACATGGTTTCACACTGCATACAACAGAGGTTGAAGCTTTTCATTTACCACCCACGGTCTTAAGAAAGGGGGGTGGGGGAGAGAGAGAATTGCACACAGAACACAAGACCTAATCTGTTTCTGATGCAGCGTGATAAAAAAAGGCAGGCAAGAACTAGAAACTTTTCCCAGGAAACAGCTGCTCCGGTTGGCAAATAAATAAATGGCTTTGTTAACTGCTGCTCTGCAGAGCTAGCCCATAAATATCCTTCCATAGCAATTATCGCCAGGATTAGTAGATAAATCTTTGACATGCTTCACATTTAGTCGTTATAGTGAAGCTATTTTCAAGTGGGTCACAACTAGAGAGCCAGCGCAGCATCTCAATTCTCTGTGGAGCTGGAAGATGCATCCCTGTCATACGCTGTTATTTGATTGCAGGGCCTTTGCTGGAAATGGAAGTATAGAGTTATTGGATCTGGGTGCACCATGCTTGAGGTTACATTGCAGAGAAGATGTTGGGGGGGTATCCCTAATGAGAATCTGCTTGAGTGACCTATAGCAGTTCAGCTGCCACACTGAGAGGCTTTGGACAATGATCTAGGAGGTAATAGCTCTGTAGAAGTGACATAATTTCAGGATGTACTGGACGGAAACTCATCTGGTTCACTGCTGCCTGAGAAAGCAAACTTACAGGGAAAGAAAATCCTGTCCCAACATTTATTTTCCAACTTCTACCCTAAATAATTCCCGCGAGTCCAGTGAACTACAAGGGTATAGGAGAGCTTCACCTTTCTGGCAATTTATGCATGTTCTTGACATTATGTGTACAGATGTGATTCCCATGAAATACAGCACAGTCTTTCTAAATATACTGGGTGCAAATGGTGCTCTAAGGCAGCCTGCTATTAGAAACACACACCAAGAAAGAGCTAGCATACGACTTCGCTCAGCGGTTCAGTTGCTCAAAGGAAAGAGTACTGGTATTACTTTAATGAGAATTTACTACCGCCTTGCAAAGTACAAGGGCACGAGTATGTTTTTCACCGGCGAAATATCAACACATGAAGAAAATTATGATGCTGAACTACTTTGTCAAAGCAGCGACTCTACCTGCACTTCCAAGTGATAAAATGGCGCAGATTGACAACATATTGATCTTGTGATCAACATATAACTTATGTATTGTAGGATGAATTCTTGTGAGCTGTGGTGCTGGAATGAGAAACAAGTAGCAAATAACTTGACTACAAGTTTGCAGATTGGCAAATCCTGATGGTAGAATACCTGCAGCTAGCAAAAGCGACAGGAAGGATAAGGGGGCAAACAAAACAAGCAGTCTATAAGGAATGGAGAATTTTTAAAGAATATTTACATTGGTACCTCGGATTACGAACTTAATTCATTCTAGAGGTCAGTTCTTTTTTTTTTATATATATATAATTTTTATTATTTTTACACTAAAACACTACAAAAATCCTTAACAAACATTTTCATATATTTTCCGTTTGGCTACCAAGCCGTGACTTCCGTCAGTCCCTTCAAATGGTTTTCTAATTTTTTAGCTTAATATTATACTTCTTTAATCAACTATTGCTTACATTTTCAAAAAAAAGAATTTTCCTTACTTTACTATCCTACTTACAATAATAGTTCTACACATTCTCTACAAAACTTCTTGAAATCCTATTAACGTATTCAAATGTAAATTGTCTTTCAAATAGTTCGTAAACTTTAACCAGTCTTTGATGAATTTCTGGTCCCGCTGCTCTCGGATTCTTCCCGTTAGTTTGTCCATTTCTGCGTATTCAGTCAATTTCACTGTCCACTCCTCTTTCGTCGGTAATTCTTCTTGTTTCCATTTTTGTGCTAGAAGAATTCTAGCTGCTGCCGTTGCGTATTGGAAAAGTCTAATGTCCTTTTTTTCAATGTCTGTACCTACAATACCTAACAAAAATGCTTCGGGTTTCTTAGCAAAATTATATCTCAACATTTTTCTTAACTCATGATATATCATATCCCAATACACTCTCACCTTTTTACAATCCCACCACATGTGAAAAAAGGTACCGACATTTTGTTTACATTTCCAACACTTATTATCTGACTTATACATCTTAGCTAGTTTAACTGGGGTAATATGCCATCTATACATCATTTTCAATAAATTTTCTTTTATTGACGTACATGCCGTAAATTTCATTCCTTCCCTCCAAAGTTTTTCCCAGTCTTCTAGCATAATGTTATGTCCAATGTCTTTTGCCCAATGAATCATCACCGATTTCACTTCTTCATCTTTTAAGTTCCATTCCAACAGCATTTTGTACATCTTAGCAAGTACTTTAAAGTCATTGTTAAGTACTTCAACTTCAAACTTTGATTTTGTCTCGCTAAATCCCGTCTTTTTCATATCGCTTTTGAACATTTCATTTATTTGATGGTACTGCAACCAATTATTAACGTGTTTCTAGAGGTCAGTTCTTAACCCGAAACCGTTCTTAATCTGAGATGCGCTTTCGCTAATGGGGCCTCCCACTGCCACCACACCGTTGTCATGCAATTTCTGTTCTCATTCTGAGGTAAAGTTCTTAACCCGAGGTACTACTTCCGGGTTAGCGGAGTGTGTAACCCGAAGTGTTTGTAACCCAAGGTGTTTGTAACCCGAGATTGTGCCCCCTATGCCAAATACAGAAGCTTCTCAGTCAGGCAGCTGAGTCTTATTTCAGCACTGGCATTGGGACAGCATTCTTCTGGGAGCAGCAGGGAAGCTTGAGGGCAGGCATAGGCAAACTCGGCTTGAGGGCAGGCATAGGCAAACTTGGCTAACAGGGATGATGGGAGTTGTAGTCCCAAAACATATGGAGGGCCGAGTTTGCCTGTGCCTGCTTGAGGGTGTAGGGCAGGCTGTAGGCCCACAAACCCCTGTCCTCCAGCACCTCTCCACCACTCAGCAGCATCCTCCCCTGACTGTCTGCCTACTGGTAGGCCAGTTCTATGAGACATTGATGCGCAGGCCCTGGCTTTCATGTAGTGGGTGATTTCCTCCACATGCTTGCAAGCCATTTTTCAGGAGAAGCTTTCTATGGCGGTAGGAAGAACCTGTCCATACTTTGCGATGAGCCACTGCACACAAGCAGCTCACCATGGAGACAGCTGTCAAGTGGACCGATTTAACATGCCTTCTGTGAAGCAGTTGTAACATGTAAACCTGGTCCTAGATGCATCCGTTCAAATTTCCTGATTCTAGCATCCTTTTTTGGGGGGAGGGCATGCTTTGCGCCCTGTCCAACACCACAAGCACTAATAACTGGAGACAGGCCGTTACCATGAAGCGTTTTCAAGAACGCACCGCAGACACCTTGGTTCTGTCATGACAATTATCTAAACCTAATTGTAGAGTCTTAATATGGAGCAGGTGAAACCCAGTAAATGAGCAACTGGCAGACTTATCCGGCTCTGCAAATGTCTGAGCAGCGCTTTAAAATAATTTCCCAAAGACATAAGTTCCTCCATTGCCAGTCAGCGCTGCTTTCATAAGCCTGTCTCCGTTGTAAACAGAGCAGACGGGCAAGCACAGAAATAGAACGCCTCAAAGGGGAGGGTGTGATTCTCATGTCTTGCTTTAATAACAGTATCATGCCTGGTTTTGAAGTGGCTCTGACTTCCAAGCAGACGTCCTGAAGGTGCCGTCAGGCGGCTGAATAACAGCCAGTGTGTTTGAAAGCACGCCAGTTTGATGGCTGTTAATTGAGGAATTGCAAGAGTCCACCATGGTGCGGAGGCAAATTCCACAAAGGGGTGAGCCGCTCTCGCCAGTGCCTTACAAGGAGGAACAGCAGAGGGAGCTGTCAATCTTTGCAGAAACAAAGCCACCCAGCAGCATGTCAAATGCTGGCATTTCTCATCATTCAGTGGTTAGCCAGTGGTTTATATAGGCTGGGAGCAAGTCTTAGGCATCTCTTTGTTTCTCCGGTATTTCACGAGTGTTTCCCCTTCTCGTATTCCCTTTTCCTGGGCACCTGAAACTGTCTGTTTGTTCATTTGGTACTTTATGCGAGCAGTGGCAACTAAGGGAGCTGTTTGTGCTCTTGTTGCCCTTGGGCCAACAGGGGGCTGGCTCATTCTACTCATAAACTGTGCATGGCACCGGTGGGAAAGTAAAATGATTGTTTCTGGCTCTTAAATGCAAGCACTCCTTCCACCTTTTCTCTCTGATGCAGCCCCAGGAAAACAGCCTTGGGAGAGCATTGCCTGATCTGTGATGCAATTGAATGGAGCCATTGTGAAGGCAGGGTGGGATGGGATGGGGTGGGAGTTTTTAAGCACTGCAAAGTGAATCATTTTAATGCCACACACAGATTTATTCCTTGTCAGTTCGGTGCTGTGTGAGACATGGTACAGATCATTCCTCTCTTCACTCGAGTGCTAATTTGCCCAAGGCAAATTCTTTAAAATTGAGCTGAGCATTAAACGACATGATAGTGCAAGGGATGTAGGCACTAAATCAGGGGTGGGCCCACCAAAAGAAAGAAGATTTTAGAATAATTAGGAAATTACACATTTGAAATTATACCCCAACATGTATTTTTTTTTTGCAGGGCGGTGGCAGTTCCTACACCCCACTCCATTCCCCCCAAAACAGCACTTGAAGTTTATGATAATCAACAGGCACTGAAACCAGCAAACCTCAGGGGCAAATATGTGAATTTGCTAATGGCAAAACCCTAGATGAAAAGAAAGGAGAAAACCACTTAGTGTTGTTAAACCAGGCAGATAATTGTAGCAGATGCTTTCTCTAATATAGCCTTTTATTCTGTTATATTGAATTCTTTGTATGGGTAGAGTTTTTTTTCCTTCTTCTTCTTCAGTGACTGATAAATGTGCTTGTGGGTGGAGAGACAGATGAATACGTTGCAAACATAAGCAAATCACTCAAATAAATTCATGCACTCAGTCGGTCATCTCTACAGCAAACCTCCCCCCCCAAAAAAAAATGGCCTTAAGAAATGTAGTGGGTTTTTCTCTTCCATATTCAATAGCCCTATTCCATCTTTATACTGCTTCTCTGCTCACCTGAATCTAAATAGCCACATAAAAATAACAAGGATAAGGAATAGGTTGTGGGGTGTGTGGATGTCACTAATGTGCCAGGGAAAAGCACTGGTCTGAGACAGTTTGTGGGTGCTAGACTCCCTTGTGGTGTGTTCCCTCAGCCTCGTCTCCTCTCCCCTCTCGTTGCAAGTCCTCTGGGCAGCTACTAATGTTGACCCTGGTCTCTGAGCTGCCCCCTCCCAACCCAAGGACAGGTGCCTCCCAGAGGCACCAATTGCCTGTGGAGCGTATAGCTAAGCCTGCTACAATAAACAGCTATGCAAGCCTTTGGGAGGCAGAAATGCAGAGGATGGAGGCAAGGGAAGAGGGACAGAAGCCAGTGTTGCCTGTGGCACCCCAGACTATCATCCAAGGCTCTAGGGTGCCACAGCTACACTGGTTGAAAACCACTGCAGTAAGCTATAGAGACTCAGAGCCATGGCTGGGGTCTATTTGGGTCTAAAGTTCAGCTATGGGAGAAGCAAGACTCTCTTGGGGTGTTATGCTGGGAACTCACCATTTGCAGGCTCAGGCTGTGGTGTGTGTGTGTGTGTGTGTGTGTGTAAATAGACCATATATCATAAACACACCACAGTCTCTGCTGTGCCTCATTTTGTGCCTCATTTTCAAGGGAAACATGAACCATGGGTCAAGAACTGTAGCCTTACAGGAATCAAAAGCAAAAGGGACACTGCAGGAAAAGAGAGAAATGCTGCAGACGAATTTATTAGTTATGTATCTCAGCACAGAAGAAGAAGAAGAAGAAGAAGAGTTTGGATTTGATATCCCGCTTTTCACTACCCGAAGGAGTCTCAAAGCGGCTAACATTCTCCTTTCCCTTCCTCCCCCACAACAAACACTCTGTGAGGTGAGTGGGGCTGAGAGACTTCAGAGAAGTGTGACTAGCCCAAGGTCACCCAGCAGCTGCATGTGGAGGAGTGGAGACGCGAACCCGGTTCCCCAGATAACGAGTCTACCGCTCTTAACCACTACACCACACTGGCTCTCACACCACAGTGTCTGTAATTCAGAATAATTGATTTAGCAGCGTCACTATTACCCATGTCTTTTCAACATGCTTATCCTGGGAAGAAAGCAAGGCAAATGGATTCCACACAGTTTTGTGGGAAATGTTATAGATCATGTTTTGAACATATCCTCAAAACCACCTGCTGCCTGCTACATATATGCAAAAGCACCATAGAATGTTCCTGTACAGGAGAGTGAATGATAGATCTTCCCATGAATACATGTGTATAAAATTCCACCTGTGTTGAACAAATTATCTCTAAGAATCCAAACCTCTGCAAAGAATTGAGCTACACATAAACAACGAACATTAGACTAACACGTATGGCTTCGCCCGGCTGCCACATGCCCCCATGTTAAGCACACTGCTATTTTATGCTCACAGCACCGCTGTGAGTTGGCTTAGGCCAAGAGCTTGTGAAATGTCCCAAGTCATCCAGTACGTTTCACAGTCTCTTTTTGTTAAACCAATTTATCTCCTGAATATGCACAGCTTTTCACTCACTATACCTGGTTTGTAGGGGAAAGGGTTGTAGCTCGCATCTCCAGGTAAGGTCCCTCGCATCTCCAGGTAAGGATTCTAAATGACTTCTTTCTGAAACCCGAGAAAGCCAAGCCATTGCCAGTCGGTGTAGTATATAATATTGAGCTAGATGGACTGGTGATCTGACTTGGTACAAGACAGCTTCCTATACAGTTCAGGGCTGTGGAACCTTTTGCTTTCCAGATGTTTATTGGACTACAACTTCCATTAGCCTTGACTCTCGGCCATTCCAGCTTGAGTTGATGGGATGTGTCGTTTAGCATCATCTGGAGACCCAAAGCTTCATCACCCCTGCTCCAGTGAAATGCCCATTTCATCCTCTCTACAAGGGCAGAGTAAGGAGCCATCATATGATCAGATATCTTGGTAGTTTCCTATATTGCACACCTGCACATCCAGGCTCAATAAACCTCCTGAGTTTTATGCCTGGAACAGCAAAAACAGAAGGCTTCCTTTAGATTACATGTTTCCAAAATAAATCTCGTCTTAATTATACGGTATGACAAATTGATTTCACAATGCAATAATGGGCCAGTCCTGATGCACGCAAAAGAGTTGGCAAGATCGATCTGCATTTTATCTGAGGTGATAGGATTATGTGCTGCCGAGTTGTTTGAATATGTTCATTGTACTTATAAACTGTGAAGTGCTACAATATTTTCTGCCAATACTATCAGTGCACAGTCATTTTATAAGCTGTGATCGTTTGAAACCTGTATTTATAAACTATGCCAAAAACGCTGTTGGTGCCCCTAAATAAACAGACCCTGGCTTGTTTCCAGGAATAGATTCCTAAATTCTGAAGAAGAAGAAATCACTTGTTTTACCAAAGTCACGAATTTACATATAAGCTATTGCACATCTCTGCTTTTTAAATGTTTGTGCTGCTTGGTATCGTCATTCAGTGCTAAACTGCTAGGTAACAATGTTTAAGCACGCTTAGTAAGGTCGGAGCTAATTGGAAGGGTTTTCCATCAGAAATAACAAGTATCATTCAAAGTCCTGAAGTCTATTTCAGGATCAGCAGCCCTTGATGCATAACCGTATTTCAATTGCAGAGAAATATATTGCAGAGCAACCCAGCAGTGTCATAGCCATGGTTCAGTGGTAGAACATCTGCGGTACATACAGAATATCCCCCAGTGGGGTATGAGAGCTGGGGGGGAAACCACATCTGGCAACCAATATGCCCCTTTGGTTTCAGAGAGTACATGGGTAGACGAGTCTAAAAAGCTAGGACCTCTGTTTGCAAATCTGGTGGTTGGTTCTTAATGCATTATCTTGGTTGACCACTGAGGTATCAGACTCATTAAACTGCAAAACTATAATTTTGATTGAAATACCATCTCAATGCCCTCACCCGTTATTATTATTAATTAATTAATTAATTAAAAAATGAGTCCCAGAAAGAAGCAAAACACAATCAAGCAATCATGCTCCCAAACACTAGCTATGATGTCTCAATGCTCATGGAAGATATCCAAATCAAAGTTAGTGTGCATATTCAAGACAACTGTCTGCATTTCATATACCGGTACATGCACAGGTTTGACCGTCACTTCCCTTTCAAAGGGAATAAAGGGGTAAAACATGATGGAATCGCAATATCTCCTGTGAGGAAGTATACCCAAGGCCATGTCCAGCATTACAAACAGCAGTGCAACGCTCGCACAGTGAACCATCTTAAGAATAATGTGCTTTACTTTGCATCCATTGCAGGGGGTCGGACCAGATGACCTGTGGGGTCCCTTGCAACTCTGCAGTTCCATGATTCAACGAAAATTATTCACTCAAACGACAAAGCAGAAAATAGTGTGACTGGAGAGCATATGAGTTAAAGCAAGGAATGAGTCAAACTATTTCAGTTCATTTACAGTTGTGCAGAGCATGGGTGCAAAAGGGTTGTGTGTGTATGTTTTGCATGCACCAGAATGGCTCCGTCTCATCCCATTCATGTGGAAAATCCAGAGAAATCGTTTTTTAAAAGCGTGGGGGGGGGAGTATTTATGAGGTGGTCGGAGGGCTGCCTTTCTCTTCCCTTAATATTTTACAGCTGCTTATAGCAACTAATAACTCCTCTGTGGCTGTGTAGTAAAAAAAGCTACTTTAAAATGCTTCTGGGAAGCAACCGTATGCAATAACGTGCAGCCCTCCCCCCCCCGGGGGGGGGGAACTGTGCAGAGAAAAAGATGTGTCAGCCATTCAGATATCTCTGGTAGCCTTATGAAGACACTGTATGGAACATGGGGGGAGGGGGGAATAGGGCATATGGGGGCAGCCATTTCCCCCCCCCCCTATGTGCAATTTCTCCAGGAAGGGACTTCACATTACAATTCAGACCCTTAAGTGGACCAGTTCAACAATTAGGCAGCTTCAAACGGAGACCTATGTCCTAATCTGTGCATGAGATCGACAGGGGTAAAGGGGGTGGGTTTGCTCCAAAATTTGTAGTGAACCAGAGTCCTCTGCATCCCAACTTAATGCACTGCACTGACAATTGGGAGCAGAATTCCATACTCTATTCTGCCCTTTTTCAATATCCAGCATTTGGTAATCACTCCTGAAATTAATGAAATCATCCTCTCTCTCTTTGGTTTCTCTTCCTTTAAAGCTGCAGTGAGTTATTAATTTGTGAGTGTGCTTTGAGCATATGCGTGTTTGCTTGCTTCAGTCCAGCTGTTACACGCTATCTATCCTATAGGCTCAGGACAGCTTACGGCTTTAAAAAATAATAATGCTAAATGCATAAAATGAAATATGCTAAAAATATAAATATAAGCAGAAAGCTAAAATAAGATTTTGTTGGCTGTGTGGCATCAGTGAACTGTAAGGAAAACTAGGTCATGCAGGAGCTCAGAGTATTTACACAACACACATACTGGGTTCCCTTGAAAAATAAAAATAGAATACATTAACTTTGTGACTATATGACTATTCATCTACCTATGCTTACCATGAACCAGTTTGGGAATGTATGTTAAAAAAAAACACCCACATGTAAATGAAATAGCCATGTAAATAGACTGTGTATACATCACCATTTAGTTATATTTTGATTCTCATTCCCATTTTAACAGCCTTCAAATGAATTCACTGCCCATGTAAGCCAAGAATTGGCCCAGGGGCTCAATTCCGTCTTGAACATTCCCCTGAGACTACACATCAGCAGTGGGCATGGACAAGATAAATGTCTCCATGAACACCTCACATAACCCCACTCACGGGCACAAACTATCTTGTTGCAAAACTTCTGCAAACACATGCACACTCACTTGCCCACAGTCAGTAGTTTGGTTTGGGAATGTGTTTTTAGTCATCCTCCCAATTGCCAGAAGGGGGTTGATTGCCCTGCCCTGAGGAATCACACAACTCTTCCCAGAGCTAACAAGCCCCACCTGCCCAGTTAGTTAACTGGGCTGTGTGGGCCCTTGCCTCAGCCTCCTAGAGCGTACCTCCCGCTGCTCCTTACGGCTCAGAGCCCTCCGTGTTCAGGGAGAAATGGGCCCTTCTGGCTGTAGCGATGGGTCCTGCTGCTCTTGTTCCTGTGCACTGACCCCTATCCCCTTGCCATGCTCCGTACTTTCTACACCAACATCTCCTTCTCCATCCCCAGCTTGCCCCAGTCACGGCTACTGTCATGGGCCAGGAGTCAACTTCACCTGCTGAACAGCAACCTGAAGAGGGAGAAGGCAGAGTGACTCTACCTGCAGCTGACCAGCCTTCAAGGACACAGAGGAGAAGGCACTGATGAGAACCAGCTAGCTTCAACCTTCTTAAGCAGTGCTTCCAAGAGCAGTCAGATGCTGGAAACAAAGCTTGTAGTTCCTGGCCTGGCCTTCCTGCTTGTCTTGACCCTTCATCATCAGATTCCCTGACCCCTGGAAATGTCTGACCACATGGTTTGCTGGATCTGACTTTGAATGCTGACTCTGCCTCCAGACACGTACACCTCAGAGACTCTTCTGGTTGGTTGGTCTGCCACTCCACTGTGTGTTGCTGCTTTGCTCTGACATTTACAGCTTTTGCCAGGATCCTTATCCTCATTCCCGTTGTGTAGCCAATAAGTTTCTAACCCTTGATAAGTTAAGGACTTTCCCTGCATCTGAAGATAGGCTTCAATGGATTGAGCAAACACCAATAGTGGGTCCAACAATAGAGAAGGTCGTTTCTGCACGCTACAGAGGGAAGTGAGGGGCAGATGGGGGCTTGTCCACCTGGGAAAGGAGCCCATCTTGAAGAAGAAAAACTCTGATCCTAAGCCACCACTGCCTTGTGGGATATCTTCAGGATTAGAAAAGGCTACACAAATCTGGATGAAGTCCCGAATTTGGTTGGATGGCACCTTGCACACCTCCTTCTAGCAACTCCTGCAGCCAAGCTGGTGCCAATTGTATTGCTCTGCTTTCCTTTGGACCACATCAGCAAGACTGGCGGGGGGTCCCTTGTCATCTGGGCAACCCAGGACCTCCATATACATTGCCCAGGTTTGCTCCCCAAGGAGGTCACTTTGGTGCTGCTAATGGAATAGTTTGACTTCACCCCGGAGGTGTATTCCATTGTCTCTCAAGGCTGGTGGATGCCAACAACTATGCTTGACTGCAGCATTATTTACCAGTATCTCCTAGATTTCCAAGTTCCTAAGGTCTAGCAACTCTATTCATAGAATCATAGAATCATAGAGTTGGAAGAGACCCCAAGGGCCATCCAGTCCAACCCCCTGCCAAGCAGGAAACACCATCAAAGCATTCCTGACAGATGGCTGTCAAGCCTCCGCTTAAAGACCTCCAAAGAAGGAGAGTCCACCACACTCCTTGGCAGCGAATTCCACTGTCAAACAGCTCTCACTGTCAGTTAGTTCTTCCTAATGTTTAGGTGGAATCTTCTTTCTTGTAGTTTGAATCCATTGCCCCGCGTCCGCTTCTCTGGAGCAGCAGAAAACAACCTTTCACCCTCCTCTATATGACATCCTTTTATATATTTGAACATGGCTATCATATCACCCCTTAACCTTCTCATCTCCAGGCTAAACATACCCAGCTCCCTACGCCGTTCCTCATAAGGCATAGTTTCCAGTCCTTTGACCATTTTGGTTTCCCTCCTCTGGACACCTTCCAGCTTGTCAGTATCCTTCTTGAACTGTGGTGCCCAGAACTGGGTTTTAATAAATCTCTCTTTTAATATCTTCTGCAGTGGAGTTTGCCAAATTATGAAGGGAACAAATGGACTGAAGCAAAGGCTGATGTTTGAACTGTTATATCAGGTTTTCAACAAGAGAGTGTCTGCTTTGGCAGGGGGGGGAATTACATTTTATGGAAAGGTCTTCCATTTACATTAGATATTCATAAATCCGGGAGGGGAGGGGAAGTTCTGAAAAATGGGGAGTTCAGATTATAACTCTCAATGTTATCCACATGTGAATTACTGTAAAATGAGGAATAAATATGAGTGAAGCACTGCTGTAACAGCTGAATAAATCATCGACTCTGTCTTAATGCTTAATGGTTTATGGGTTTATCAAAGGGAAAGGGAAGCAAGTCTTCAACATAGCGTAAGAAACTCTGCAAGGACAGCCGCTGTGTGTCTCTCCTTTGTCTTTCCAGATATGTATTCCTGTCCTGTGCACACTTATATCTGTAGGGTGAAGTTGATCTGACCTTAATGTAGAGCAGGGGAGAAATCCTTTGTGTCTGCCGACATGGAAGGAAACTACGGAACCATGAAATAAACTGTAGCACCGTGGCAGGAAACTTCATTTATTTGACATTTTTTAACTGGCGAAAAAGCAGCAATCAATGGCGTACATTAGAATGCTGTCGATCTGCACACACACACACAAATGCACAGCTACATCTTGATCTGCCTTTCTACCACTCTCATGTGATTTGGATGTCTGCTCCATTTAAGTTATCCTATCATGTAAACCATGCAGAATGTAACATTAACATTTGTTACTGTTGCTGTTTTAATGCTCTCGTCTCCGGTTTCCTTCAAATTGCAAGCATAGGTATAAGTGAGATCATTGTGTGCCCAGCCACAGTGCCCCCCCCTCCCAGCGTGCCTAACTGCTGAGTGGTAAAATGAATTGAAACAACAACTATCTGGGATTTAAAAAACCACATCTTTCAGATGTGCGAAGCTTTGGCATAGGCATTGGGCATGTATCCCTCTCAGCTTCTCCTGCTGGGGAAACTGAGGCATGACAGGGTCTATTTGGGTGTGGGTCCATCACAAAATGCAGGTTTAGGCAAATGGCCCCCAAATGCTGAGGGAAGCTCTATGGCCCACTTGGCTCTTTGGACAGAGACTTCCCTCCAGACCCCTCTAAAGGGGTACCCTTTTAACACTGTTAACTGTTAGGATTGTCCTACTTTCGTGTAGGACCCTGGTAGAGACACATGCCCGACTGGTATGTTCTCTCCCTCCTGGTCAATCGTTCAGGAGCTTCAAAAGCTTTTTTCAGCCCGAACGTCACAGCGATTGATACCAAGAAGCATCAGCACACTCAGGGATCTGCAGAGTATTCACAGTTTGCGTAACAGAACTCAGTAGCTCAGCATTTTGGCTAACCTATGCTTATTTACATATACTACACCCGGAGCATTCTGCCTTAGCTCCTTCCTCTTTCTCGTCAGACAGCAAAGAGAGAGAAAGCAAATGACAATAGTCCCACTTCATGGAACACAGTAATACCAAAACATCCTGCCCCTGTCACTTCCCACACTGTGGAATGAAAACACACACCATCATGTGATAGACAACAATCTCATGACTGCAAACACGGAGCAAGAATCCTAACAATGCAGGGGACAGTGGGTGGGTGAGTCACCACTTCACCACACCCCGATTGGATGAAAGACTATTGGATTCCACCTGGTGCCTAAACCACCATAGCTGTAACTAGTTCTATGGAGAAGGCGAAACCTGCAGAGCAGGGGAAGATCCTTCCTGGCTCCAAGTACGGCAACTTCAAAAGACCACAGCAAAGCCAGGCTAGCTGAAAAGAAAGGGTTAAAGCAGTAATCAACTATTAATGCAGGGAGGGGAAGGATGGGGGAATCTCCAGGCTGACTGGATGCTGAGTGGTCGGCCGGGCTAAGAAGATGGCCATGCCCCACCCCACCCCACCCCAAGGGCCACCATGGATTGGCTCATTTGAAGGACAGGATTGGCAGAAACCCGTGAGCCTCTGTGGTAGACAGAGGAGATGGGGAAACATTCTAAAATGGCGCTGGGCAAAAGAGGAGGTCCTGCGTTGGGCCATCGGCAAGACGGTAAGTGGCCATTATAAAGTGGACGTCTGAAGAGATGGATGGCACAGAAAGCTATGGAGAGAATCTATGGCAATAGGCAGCAGAATATCCACACGCCTGGGACTGTGGGTGGGTGGCCATTGCCGCATGGTGCAATAGGCAGGCTGCCATCTTCTGGTTTGGCTGAGGAAGGTGAGGGTCACTTGGTGCTGCCCACCTCCAGCCATGTTTCTCCCAGTGCCTGCTTAGCCAATCAGAGGCAGGGGCTTGGGGGCTGCAACCAGCCTGCCCGTAGCCTATTTAAGGGGCAGCCAGATGCAGGCCAGTGTAGTGTAGTGGTTAAGAGCGGTAGACTCGTAATCTGGGGAACCGGGTTCACATCTCCGCTCCTCCACATGCAGCTGCTGGGTGACCTTGGGCTAGTCACACTTCTTTGAAGTCACTCAGCCCCACTCACCTCACAGAGTGTTTGTTGTGGGGGAGGAAGGGAAAGGAGAATGTGAGCCGCTTTGAGACTCCTTTGGGTAGTGATAAAGCGGGATATCAAATCCAAACTACTCTTCTTCTTCTTCTTCTTCTTCTTCTTCTTCTTCTTCTTCTTCTTCTTCTTCTTCACCGATCGCCACCTGCCAGCTCAAGTGACTGATAAGGCACTGGGCTGGATCCTTAGTCACAGGGGTACCCGGTTAGAGGGGTCCAGTAGGGGTTACTCTGTGCAGGAGTCCACTGGAGGACCAATGGGCCAATACACCTGTCCCAATGGTGGCCTGTGTGCGGTTGTGGCATCCAGACCATGTCAGGGACAGTTCCCCAACCTCACCAGTTCCTATCAGGTAGCAGGCAGGCTGCCTGATGCTGGATACATTCCTGATGCCTTAGCCAAACCTGCTATTTCAGGTTTTGGCCTAATTCAACCCAATACCAGTCTCCTGTGTTCATTCTTGTGGCCCTTACTTCGTATGCCACTGCCATTTTCCGCCTTTGCTGGCAGTGGTTGTTGCTACAGGCAAAGCACAAAGAGAAGGTTGGGCCCAGCACCATTCTTCCAACGCACAGATGGCTCTGGTGCAAATGAGGTCCTCTGTGTAAAGATTTGACCACAGCAGTTTTTCTCATTCTATTCTGCAAAGCCGGGGGAAATCACGAGACAATCTGAAGAGCGTCTTGGATGTCTGTCCTGAAGTCTATACTATGCCATAAGTCACTCCTCACAAAGCAGAAGCGAAGAATAGGAGTTCAGCATTAAATACTTCAGGAATCAGGAATTTAGAACTGGTGGTTGCTTCAAGTTATGTATTCTGTGCTTGCTCCAGATTCGGAATTCAATTAACCTTCAAGCTATTGCTTGTTCCACAGGTTCTGTGTAGTGCTCTGTCTTTACTCCAAAGTTCCCAATTATCCCAGGTACATTAAGTTCAGTGCCACTGCACTCGGTGCAACAGCACTGAGCATTCAGACTCCGAGAACAGGAACCCTCCGATTATACTGGGCTCCTGATCATAGAGAAAACTCTGCTTGCATTCATGTGCATATGAGAAAAATCCCTCTTTGTTCTTGCAGCCCTTATGAACACTGAAACTCCAGGATGCAGCTGAAGAGGGTGTTGAAGTAGGCCTGGTGCGTACAGCCCAGTGTGCCTTCTTCACTTTCTTCTCCTATGTGTGAGCAGGGCTAATATCTTGAGCTTTCTACTTCTCTATTTAGCTGCTCTGCAGCCTTCCCAGATGCCCACACTTCAGCTGGAGTTGAGGAAAAGGCATCACGTGATAAGTCCTCCCATAGGGTCTTTTTATATCATGAAGACTCCACAAGTAAGGAGCTTGCAGAAGGCAGGAGAAATGTTTAGTGGAATGAACGTTCCCCACATCAAATGGGGTGCGCATTTTGCGTGGTCGCGCGCAGCCCCCTTTGATCCCAGAGCAGCACCTGGCAGTTCAGACTGGCGCCACCTTTCCTGGCTAGATACCTGAGGTCTCCGCCTACCCAATCCCGCTGGGGAAGGTGTCGCCAGGGGGATTGGCCAGGTAAGGGGAGGGACTACCCAGCCCTCACAATAGAGGGTGTAGCTTACCTGGGAAACAGCGGTCGGCTCCAGAGCTTCTCCCACCCTCCACTCCCTCAATTAATGCTTACTGTGAAGGTTAACCTCTTTTCCACAGGCACACAGGCTTGCAGGCATGCATGTTGAAGGGCCGGAAAGGAATTTCCCTGCATTGGCAGGTTTCGCCTTTCCCGTAGCAATTTGTCACAACTTTGGTGGTTGCAGGACTTGGGTAGAATCCTTTAGTCATCTTCCTAAATTGGGGGGGGGGCATGGGGCGGTGACTCCACACCCCCATTGTGGCGTCAATACCAGGATTCCCGTTAAAGGGGTCTTGGGGGGAGGCATTGGCCATACGCCCAGAGGTTGTCATTGCTCTCCCCCTCCAGTGGCGGCGAACAGGGGGGCGGGCTATCTGTTTGAACATATCTTCTCCAGAGCTAGCCCAATCCCCTCACATGCTGGATAACCCTGAAGTTACCCAGATCCCTGGCTGGGGGCTGGGAAAGATAACCGCCCAATGCCTGAGCCAAGGTCTCCCTACATCTGAATCTTAATAAAGTTGTGGCCAATTTTAATCCTATAGCACGTTGTCTTGTGTCATTATTCTGCTCAGGGGCTGCCTGGGGGTTGGGGGACTCCACCTGACCATGCAAACAGGGCTTTTTTCCCAGCCAGAACTCATCAGAACTCAGTTCCAGCACCTCTCAGGTGTGTGCCATTGGCATTATAAGAGAACAAGTGAGGTGTTCATGGCGAGATCCGGCAACTTTCCCCCCCAGAAAAATAGCACTGACTGGAACGAAAAACAAATACACCACCCTTGGCCACCTCACAATGAAATGAAATTTCAAAATTCCACACCCACCAAAATTCTAAATTGCCCTGAGAATGAAGGGGCAAGCTAAAAAAAACCCTGCAGACTCTTTCACAGAGGATCAAAACTTGCAAGAAATTGGAAGATAGATTTTGGCACACCACACACTTCTTGCACTAACACAGGACGGGACATGGGAAGATGCTGTTCCTCTTAAGTGGGCATCCCCTAGCTGTAATTATTCACAGAGTTAAGTGTGCTTAAGTCCATTACTCTCAGCAGGTGGAAATCTCAAAGACCCAGTAGGGAATTGATAAACCTCCTGCTCTGGTTCCCTGCCTACGGGCATGAAACTCCAAGGGGTCATGTGTTTGGCAAGCTACAGTGCATCTCCAGCAGCTGACATTTGGCTTCGTGGCTCACGAGTTGTGCTGGCCCGCAACAGAGCAATCAGATGACGGATGGAGTGTGCAGCAGCTACAATACAAATTTATCTCACCACACAGTCAGTGTTCATTTTTTGCTCATGTGACTCAGCACCATTAAAAAGTGTTCTAGGCTGGCTACTTAAATAGCTAAGCTAATAAAGCTGATAGATTTCCATGCCAATATTTTTGGAAGGCATCTTCCTCAGATCCAATGCTTTCGTGCAAGCTGATATTTCTTTTCCTGATATTAAACGGCTAGGTAGCATTCAGGGATAAATGATTAGTGGGTTTTGCCCAGTTTCAGCAGCCACCTGTAGTCACAAAGTACAGAAGAAGCTGCAGAGTATTCTGTGCATAATTTACAATAATGAGGTTCAGTAGCAAATTAGCAATTGACCCATTAAAAAAGCTTCCCCCCCAGCATTCCTGAATGCCCACCCCCACCCCCACCGCTCCCAAACAAAATTTGTAGAAAGCAATACTTAGTGGAAGGTAATGGTGTTTGGCCATGTGAATTGCCCTCTGGAGTTTTTAGCATGGTTAAGAGACCAGTTATTCACTTACTAATGGCCACAGAAGTGAAAATGCTTACTTGATTATACTGTATTTTAATTACAACAGAGTCTAGTGAGCTCCTAAAGACTGCTTATCTCAGCCATGTTAAGAGCACAGAAATACAGAAATAGAAATCTTAACCAATTATTTGCCAGTTCTAGGAAGAGAGACAGGATCTTATTTCCATTTAAAAATATCTACAGAAGAGCAACGCAAGGAGTAACAGACCTTTCTATGTGACTATACCCTATGCAGCATAGAGTTAAGCATGTTTAAGTCCATAATGGAAGGAAATACATAGCGCTTATCTCATTACCTTAAAAGCAGTTGATATATGGAAAGTCTGCTACTTAGTTGCAGAAAAGAAGTATAAAATAGGATATATATATTCTTTTGCTGTCGGCAGGATACCTGTTGTAGTGGGCAGAGTAATGCATGCATTTTTTTTTACATTTCCTGAATGCATCTTTGAAATCCATACATGTTAATTAAAATGCAATGTGTGTCATGAAGTACACACACACACACACACACACACACACACACACACACTAATATGAATGCTAAGAATTTGATTGTGACACAGAAAAAGAGGCAACTTTCACACTGTAAAAAAAGGAGTGGGCAGAAAATAGTGTGCTGGCCCCAGGGGTTTGTCCGTGAAGCAAGGTCCAAGTCCAGTCCTGGGTCTAGGGGTCCAAAGGAGGTCAGTCCGGCGGGGAGCGAGGCAGGGAGCAGGTCAAGGTCCAAGGCAGGTTCAGGCACGAGGTTGCAGGTCAAGCATACGTTTGCAGCTAAGTTGCTCACGCAACTTGGGCTGGAGCTGGCTGGCTTTTATCTGGCCCTATGCTTAGGGTGGCCCCGATCCTCCGGAGACTCGCCTCTCCTCCGGGCCTGGAGGCGAGCACGCCTCCTGTAAGCACTTAGCTCTCTTCGCCTCTCTGTCCTGAGCCTCTGTAGCTCAGGAGAGGCTGGTGGGTTACTGGACCCAGGGGCCGCCTCAGCTTCCTCTGATGAGTCTGGGAGTGGAGCACCTGCAGGCAATGGGTCCTCCCTCCCATCAGGAGCCAGAGCAGACTCTGCTGATGCCTGCACCTGGGGATCCAGCACAGGTGGGGATCCTTCAGGCTCAAGCCCTGGCCCTGGCTCAGCTGGTTCTGGGGGCGGGGAATCCTGTGCAGGCTGGGATCCCTCAGGTTCAGCATCTGAGTCTGACTCCCAGGCCATCACAAATAGATTGCAATCTGTTGGCATATATACAAGTAATTTGCAGTAGACCAGCAAGGATTCTGAATCTTAGCATTTTAACAATAACAAGAAAGTTCCCTCCCCTTCTTAGTTAGGATGATGAGATAAACTTTGGAAAGAGGGGACCAGGAGTAGTGTTGTTGTTGTTGTTGTTGTTGTTGTTGTTGTTGTTTGTTTGTTTGTTTGTTTGTTTGTTTTCATGACAGGAGAGCAGCCTACAGGTCTGGTACTAAAAACAAATTCCTGGGCTGATCATGTACTCAGAGTAGGGATGTAAGATGCCATTGCTTTTTGCCTTGTGTTCATTGTACTCAACCAGGGGTCAGCAAACTTTTTCAGCAGGGGGCCGGTCCACTGTCCCTCAGACCTTGTGGGAGGCCGGACTATATTTTGAAAAAAAATATGAACGATTTCCTATGCCCCACAAATAACCCAGAGATACATTTTAAATAAAAGCACACATTCTACTCATGTAAAAACAGCAGGCAGCCCCCCCCCACAAATAACCCAGATATGCATTTTAAATAAAAGGACACATTCTACTCATGTAAAAACACGCTGATTCCCGGACCATCCGCAGGCCACATTTAGAAGGCAATTGGGGCCGGATTGAGTACAGGGGTCCCCGGGTCTTAGTTTGGGGATCCCTGTACTCAACGGTGTTTCTGTTATGCTGCAGTTCACCTTCTGCCCCCCCCAAAAAAATACTTCATTCACTTTACTGTGGCAAAATAATTTTGCTTGCATATTTTATATAATAAATTACATAAATCAAGTGAATTATCATTTTGTTATTCCACCCCATTAATTCTGGCACAATGCAAATGCAGGTAAAAGGAAACCAATTCTGTGTTGTTTGCAAACTAAAAGCCACAACAGCAAGAAATGCCAATCGTAATCACTGGATCAATTTTCATTCCACACATGTAACCAGAAAGTGCACATTGTCAATTTCTGCTTCAGTTTCTGTTTTTGTCAGAATTCTCTGACATTCTCGGAGGCACTGTATTCCTTAATTCCATGGGTATGTTCCAGCCCCTGGTCATGGTTTTGCCCTTGACTGGTAGATCTTCCTGTTTGGGGTTAGGAAGCAGATTCTGAAAACCTGATGTTTGCTCTGCTCTGCTGTAAAGTAAATAGCCTTTTGATTCAACCAGTGTGTTGATATAGCAAATTTATTTTGGGGAAACTAGCCTGTTAAGATATATAAAAGTCTGGCATGTTGTTTTTATGAGCAGTTAATGGATGTCCTCCAGCAAATAGTTACCTACATAACCAGCTCAATCATAAATTGAGAAAATGATATGGGCAGAGATGAAAGAAGATGTCACACAGAAAGGCCAGCTGGACTGTCAAAAAATGCACTTGCACATAAACACCCAGATGCTGCTTCTGCTGGGAGATTTCAAGATGTGGCATATGGGTGCCAAGTGCCACAGTTGTCAATACCATTGCTGCAAAAAGTTAAAGAATGGCAGGAATTAGGCCAGCCAGGCAGGAAAATTTCACTGCAATCACATTTACAATTGTACCTGCCGCCCCAAATGCTTCATTTAAAAATAAAACACGCTTGACGTGGGGCACAAAGATAATGGACCTAGTTATTCATTTAGACTGGCCATCAGTTATGTCAGCGCAAGTCCAAACTGTGCAATCAAATAAATAAAAATTAGGTTACTACTATGTAAAAGATATTGGGTTGCAGCCAACATTAGTCCTCCAAGCAGAATGCTGTTCTTCTGGGGGGTGGGAGGGAAAAGAAAAACACACACACCACTCATATGATTGAAGACAAGCAGATGTTTGTTTAAATCACAACGTTTCTCCAGCAATGGTAAGGAAAGTTTCTGCATGACTGAAGAGAGTCTTAGTTTAGTACTGCAGACTAGTAGGTAGGTTGTGTGAATCTCTCTCCTCCCCTCCCCCTTTCCTCTTTCCTGTTTCTGTTCATCCAGTTAATAATTACAGCAAGGGAGAGTAGAATTCAATGCATTTTTACACCAGGATATTTTAAAATCCTGTTGCCAGCTGTTCTAGCAGTGTGATGCATGATACCTGATTGTGTTACCATTTCATATCACAGAATCCAAAGTGACATGCTGACATTAACAAGATCTGACACAGCATTTGGATGAGTCAAACCAAGGGAAATTTTAAAAAGGTGTAATTTGTTTAAAAACTCAGTAGAATGCCATCAGCACAGCATCAAGTCCTCCTCCTTGTTTCTCACTTTGGAAAATGTTATGCATTTCTGGAGGTGCTTTGTGGTCCCTCCATCACAACCCAGAATACAGAGCACTACAGGGATCGAGAAGAATGAGGTGGTTGGTTTTAGCTGAAGTAATTGTATTCAGACTTAATTCAGGTAGGTAGCCATGTTGGTCTGACACAGTTGAAATAAATAAAAAAATTAAAAAAAATTGTCCAGTAGCACCTTAGAGACCAACTAAGTTTGTTCTGGGTATAGGCTTTCATGTGCATGCACACTTCTTCAGATTGGTATCCCTGGGTGCTCAATAGAAGGACAGATCCTGAAGCTGAGGCTCCAATACTTTGGCCACCTCATGATAAGAGAAGACTCCCTGGAAAAGACCTGATGTTGGGAAAGATGGAGGGCACAAGGAGAAGGGGACAACAGAGGGCAAGATGGTTGGACAGTGTTCTCGAAGCTACTAACATGAGTCTGACCAAACTGCGGGAGGCAGTTGAAGACAGGAGTGCCTGGCATGCTCTGGTCCATGGGGTCACGGAGAGTCGGACACAACTAAACTACTAAACAACAACAACAACATGTGCTCTGATCAATGATCAGTTCTACGAGGAGCTAGGCCAGGCTGTCAGGAGGGCCCCAGACTGTGAGCACCTCTTCCTACTGGGAGACTTCATGTCAGAGTTGGACAACTGCATTGGCCACTTTGGCATTGCCAGTATGAACAAGGATGGACAAAGGCAGCTTTAGCTGTGCTCATACCAACCACAACTTCTGCATCATGAACATGCTCTTCTCTACCAAGGCAAAACAGCGAGTATCCTGGAGACATCCAAGGTCAGGCCACTGGCACCAGCAGGACTTGATGGTCTCCAGGCGCTCGGCACTGAAGTGTCATATAACACAGTGCTACCACAGTGCCAACTGCAACATGGTGGCAAGCAAGTCCTCGGGCCAAAGAGGACCCATAGCACAAAGCACAAAGCATAATGCATTCTGCAAGGTTGTTAGAGATAGAGACTATTCCTCAGGGTTTACTCTTGAAGCCTTTCTCATGATTGAGTATAGCTGCAATACAGCAGTGGCTTAAGGTCAGAGTTTTCCTTCTCCTGGATGGGCTCCCTTCCCAGGTTCATGAGCCCCATTTGCCCCTCATTCCCTCTAAAGCATGTGCAGAAACCACCTTTCTGACTGTTCGACCCACTACAGGTCTCGTCTGCTCAATCTGCCAGAGTCTGTCTTCGCATGCAGGGGCTAAACGAGTCCCTAACATACCGAGGGTTTAAGACACATCGGCTACCCTTGCTTGGTTTAACTGGCCAGTTGAAGGCATTTCCCTGTGTGTGGCCACATTCTGACAGCTTATTGGAACCACGGGTGAGATCTGAGTGCAGAGTGGGGATCCAAAGAAGACAAGCTACCCCAGAAGGAGCACAATGTGTCAACTCCCCCCCCCAACAGAGGTATTGCCCCTCCCCTAACACCTATTTGTATCTCTAAACTAAAGAAATAAAAATTCCTGCGGCTATAAGAAATAACAGGTGTCATCAGTTACCTCTTCTAGGCCTGAGGGTGTGAGCAGTGCAATATTGTTGTATTGGTGAAGGAGCTCAGGCTAAAAATCAGATATGGAATATCTGTGCCTCCAGGTTATTGCACAGATGCAACGGAAATTCCCTTCAGTCCTGCAATTGAACATTGCATCCTTGGGTTCATAGGCACTTTCTGCCCCAGTCTTCCCTGGCAGAAGTCTGTGCTCTAATGCTCCATGTCCAAATGGGGTTTATCTCTCTCTCTCTCTCTCTCCTTTTTTCGCCTTGAACCTTTCTCATGAAAACCCACTCTTTGAACTGGGTGTTTTTAGTATGCCACTCAGGCCAAAACCTTTATGCTGTTATATACTTTTTTATCTGGAAGCATTATGAGTACTAAGGGACTTTTAAGTATGGTATTCAGATTGTTTAGGTGCTACATATGCCTGCTAATGACATTTTACTAAACAGAGAGCAAATTGCTATGCCAAACACT
Source organism: Lacerta agilis (assembly GCF_009819535.1). NCBI lineage: Eukaryota > Metazoa > Chordata > Lepidosauria > Squamata > Lacertidae > Lacerta > Lacerta agilis. The sequence continues at coordinate 9,657,582 of NC_046327.1, read as the reverse complement.
TTCCGCAACATTTTTAATATGCAAGGACTTTATGTTTCTGATTAATTGCGGTGTATTAATTATACTATACCAAACTCGTTTCATGCACAGAAACAATGGGAAAGAAGATTATTATTTTTTAAAAGAAAGGGAAAAAAAACTCAAACCCATGCACGAATTTAATGATGCAATGCAGCAATGTTGATGTTATGAATTGCATCATTTTGCTTTTTAGCTCACAACCGAACAGCATCCTTGGAGCAACTCTTTCAGCTGCAGCTCTTTTATGATTTCTATGGTAGCTTTGAATTCTCAGGAACTAATCAATCACAGGCAATTGCTGCTGGTTCAGGCTTCCTTGCAGCAGGGCCATGAGACCAGCACACGACGTAAGTGGGCATCTCAAGTTAATTGAAACTTGAAAGCGGGATGCTGACCTGAATGCTGCCGCCTGCAATCTAGAACACTTTGGCAAGGGCTTGTAAAAAGAGTCTCTTCATCTTATCTACCTGCAATTTGAATCTGAAATGCAGAATGCTGATCAAATATATTCATTATCTTTGCTCTTGCAGATTGAAAAACTGGGAAGCCAGAGAGGAAATTAAGAAAGAAGGGGATGTGTTTCGACAGGCTTCCCCCTATCTAAATAAAGAAAATGGTTTTGTCCACTTTCACCCCGCTATTCATGGGGTTTGTAGCCTTCTTCGTTTCTAGGGTTCAGGGAACGTTGTAGTTCGAAAACCCCACCGAGAATATCTAATATAATCCAGGAAAACCATACACTAAAGCAACCTGCTCTTTGAAAGCTTAATTCACAGTTACCACAAACTCATTGGAAAAAGATTTACAATCTTTTCGTGTCCTGCACTTTCCTGGCAAATACATAACGCAAGAAGAGCCCTGCCAGAGCAGAGCGAAAACATGCCTTTTCTAGTATTCTCACATTGGCCAGCCGCATAGATGCCTACAGGAAACCCACACCTTTATCCATAACCACATTCTGCATACCATCCAAGTGTCCCTATTTTCCAGGGACAGTCCTGGATTTACAGAAGCCATTCTGGTTTCTTATTTAATAATGGCATGTCCTGCTTTCCCTTTGGATATCCTTATTTAGTGGAGAAATGTCGGAGGGTGTGGTTGTTGTTGTTGTTCAGTCGTTCAGTCGTGTCCGACTCTTCATGACCCCATGGACCAGAGCACGCCAGGCATGCCTATCCTTCACTGCCTCTCGCAGTTTGGCCAAACTCATGCCAGTCGCTTCGAGAACACTGTCCAACCATCTCATCCTCTGTCGTCCCCTTCTCCTTGTGACCTCCATATTTCCCAACATCAGGGTCTTTTCCAGGGAGTCTTCTCTTCTCATGAGGTGGCCAAAGTACTGGAGCCTCAACTTCAGGATCTGTCCTTCTAGTGAGCGCTCAGGGCCGATTTCCTTGAGAATGGATAAGTTTGATCTTCTTGTAGTCCATGGGACTCTCAATAGTCTCCTCCAGCACCAATGCCTGTTGTCTTTGTCCATGGAGGGTATGGTAGGACATCCCTATTTTCATCAGAGAAATGTTGGAGGGTATGCAACCCCCCGAGCCAAGGAGGTAAGTACTGTACAACCTTTAGAAGACATCTGAAGGCAGTCCTGTATATGGAAGTTTCTTACTGTTTAATGTTTTGTTATGTTTTTATATAAGTCAGAAGCCACCCAGAGTGGCTGGGGCAACCCAGCCAGATGGGTGGGATATAAATAAGAAAATCATTTACTGTTACTATAATGGAAAAGGATGTGCCTATTTTCACCGGAGAAATGTTGGAAGGTGTGCATTCCGCCTAAAAGAAAATTCTGGGTAAATCTGAACAGTCCACTTGGGCAGGTTAGCCAGCCATTAGTGTATAAGGTGGTACCTCGACTTACGAATTTAATCCGTTCCGAATGCACATTCGTAGGTCGAAAAATCTGTAAGTCGAAAAAAGCGATTTCCCCATAGGAATGCATTGGAAACGAAAAATTCGGAAAAATTCGTAAGCCGAGTAAACCGCATCTAAAATTCGTAAGTCGAGTAAACCCCATCTAAACGGATGTCCATTTGTAAGATGAAAAATTCGTAAGTCGAGTAAAGCGCATCTAAAATTCGTAAGTCGAGTAAACCCCATCTAAACGGATGTCCATTTGTAAGTTGAAAAATTCGTAAGTCGAGTAAGGCACATCTAAAATTCGCAAGTCGAGTAAACCCCATCTAAACAGATGTCCATTTGTACGTTGAAAAATTCGTGTGTCGAGTAATTCGTAAGTCGAGGTACCACTGTACAACCTTGGCATTACTTTCTGGAGTGTCTGTTTTTTAACCTGCCAAAGTATAATACTCAAACTGTTCTGGCCATGCAGTACTTAAGCCTTTTGGTGCCAGTGCAAGGCAATGTATAAGACTGGATAGGATTCAGGGTATTGGGCACAGGAGACTACAGTATTCTTGATTTGTGACTTAAATACATGGTTGAATCAAAGTCTTCTATTAGTTACACAAGCTTTGGCTGGTTTTATCTTGTACCACTAGGAAGAAATGGCAAGGTCTATTATTGTCATATAATGGACAATGTAATTATTATAATACAATATAATTGCAATATAGTGGCTAATGTAATATAATGGCTATGGGCTTTTTGTACTGGGGCAGTTATGCAAAGCTGTAATCATACAAATGGCTAAGTGGCTTGAGGTCAGACAGGAGATAAACCATAATTATCACATACAGAGCATATGTAAATCATTACTATTCCATTTGCATTCAGATATACTTCCAAACATGCTTGAAACATCTGCTCCCTAAAGGAACCCACCTCAATATCCAGATGCATTTTGGAAGGTAGCAGGCTCTCAATAGGCTTCCCCTGCCACATTAATTACTGCTGAAAGACTGCCTTTTAGATCTCTCGGAGGTAATATTATATGCATTCACCGCGCACTTCATTGAGGACCAACAATAAACAGTTCCTCCAAGTGTCCCTATTTTCCAGGGACAGTCCCAGATTTATAGAAGCCTTCCTGGTTTCTGATTTGATCCAGGAATGTCCCAGTTTTCCTCAGGACATCCCTATTTTCATCAGAGAAATGTCAGAGTGTATGGAAAAACAACATAAAAAATATTAAAAAAAATTCCTTCCAGTAGCACCTTAGAGACCAACTAAGTTTGTTCTTGGTATGAGCTTTCGTGTGCGTGCACACTTCTTCACAGTTATGTTACCCCCAAGCCAAGGAGATAAGTAACCATACAACCTTTAGAAGAAATCCAGAGGCAGCCCTGCATAGAGAAGGTTTTTTTAAAAAAAATGTTTAATATTTTATTATGTTTTTATATTTGTTGGAAGCCGCCCAGAGTGGCTGAAGCATCCCAGTCAGATGGGCAGGGTAAAAATGTTGTTGGTGTTGAATAGGACATCCCTATTACCCAGGAATAGGACATCCCTATTACCCAGAAATGCAAGAAAGCAAAGTGGCTGACCAATGAGGCCTTACAAATAGCGGGGGAGAGAAGACAAGCAAAATGCGAAGGAGATCGTGAAAGATACAGGAAATTGAATGCAGATTTCCAAAGAATAGCAAGGAGAGACAAGAGGGCCTTTCTAAACGAGCAATGCAAAGAAATAGAGGAAAATAACAGAATGGGAAAAACCAGAGATTTATTCAAGAAAATTGGAGATATGAAAGGAACATTTCGTACAAAGATTACCACAATTAAGGACAAAAGTGGAAAGGACCTAACAGAAGCAGAAGACATCAAGAAGAGGTGGCAAGAATACACAGAAGAATTATACCAGAAAGATATGGAGGTCTCATACACCCCAGGAAATGTGGTTGCTGACCTTGAGCCAGACATCCTGGAGAGTGAAGTCAAATGGGCCTTAGAAAGCCTTGCTAACAACAAGGCCAGTGGAAGTGATGATATTCCAGCTGAACTATTTAAAATTTTAAAAGAGGATGCTGTTAAGGTGCTGCACTCAATATGCCAGCAAGTTTGGAAAACTCAGCAGTGGCCAGAGGATTGGAGAAGATCAGTCTACATCCCAATCCCAAAGAAGGGCAGTGCCAAAGAATGCTCCAACTACCGCACAATTGCACTCATTTCACACGCTAGCAAGGTTATGCTTAAAATTCTACAAGGCAGGCTTAAGCAGTATGTGGACCGAGAACTCCCAGAAGTGCAAGCTGGATTTCGAAGGGGCAGAGGAACCAGAGACCAAATTGCAAACATGCGCTGGATTATGGAGAAAGCCAGAGAGTTCCAGAAAAACATCTACTTCGGCTTCATTGATTATGCAAAAGCATTTGACTGTGTCGACCACAGCAAACTATGGCAAGTTCTTAAAGAAATGGGAGTGCCGGATCACCTCATTTGCCTCCTGAGAAATCTCTATGTGGGACAAGAAGCTACAGTTAGAACTGGATATGGAACAACTGATTGGTTCAAAATTGGGAAAGGAGTACGACAAGGCTGTATATTGTCTCCCTGCTTATTTAACTTATATGCAGAATACATCATGCGAAAGGCTGGACTGGATGAATCCCCAAACGGAATTAAGATTGCCGGAAAAAATATCAACAACCTCAGATATGCTGATGATACTACCTTGATGGCAGAAAGTGAGGAAGAATTGAAGAACCTTTTAATGAGGGTGAAAGAAGAGAGCGCAAAATATGGTCTGAAGCTCAACATCAAAAAAACTAAGATCATGGCCACTGGTCCCATCACCTCCTGGCAAATAGAAGGGGAAGAAATGGAGGCAGTGAGAGATTTCACTTTCTTGGGTTCCATGATCACTGCAGATGGTGACAGCAGTCACGAAATCAGAAGACGCATGCTTCTTGGGAGAAAAGCAATGACAAACCTAGACAGCATCTTAAAAAGCAAAGACATCACCTTGCCGACAAAGGTCCGTATAGTTAAAGCTATGGTTTTCCCAGTAGTAATGTACGGAAGTGAGAGCTGGACCATAAAGAAGGCTGATCGCCGTAGAATTGATGCTTTTGAATTATGGTGCTGGAGGAGACTCTTGAGAGTCCCGTGGACTGCAAGAAGATCAAACCTATCCATTCTCAAAGAAATCAGCCCTGAGTACTCACTAGAAGGGCAGATCCTGAAGTTGAGGCTCCAGTACTTTGGCCACCTCATGAGAAGAGAAGAATCCCTAGAAAAGACCCTGATGTTGGGAAAGATGGAGGGCACAAGGAGAAGGGGACGACAGAGGATGAGATGGTTGGACAGTGTTCTTGAAGCTACTAACATGAGTTTGGCCAAACTGCGAGAGGCAGTGAAGGATAGGCGTGCCTGGCGTACTCTGGTCCATGGGGTCACGAAGAGTCGGACACGACTGAACGACTGAACAACAACAACAATTACCCAGGAATTTTAAAGACAGTGTTGCCACATATGCAGGCTTTAAATGCAGGCAAACCTTGTTGGCTCTTAATTTTTACCTGCTAAATGGAGCTCTCAGCTCTGATTACCCAGCTGAATTTACTTTCTGGTCAGGTTCCCGTGCCTCTACCATTGATTTTATTTGGACATCATTAGATTTGATCCCTAAAATTTCCAACTTTAGGGTGGTATCGAGACTGGAAAGTGATCATTTCCCCTTAGAACTCTCCCTGAACCTGGCTGGAGAACTGGTCACGTATTCCCGTGTGCACTTAACAAACGATCAGTTGCAGATGAGGCCTACTGCCTTAAAATGGACCGATAAAATGGCTCGACGGATAAATGAACTCCTTTGGTCTGACCAACTTCAAGTGACAAGGGACTCCCTTATCCAGGCAGAAGAGCCACTGCCAATATATGAGAACTTAGTAGAACTGCTAAAACCAACCATGGCACGGGCCCCGGTAACGAATAGTAACCGTTTTTCTCATAAAAAATGGTTTGATGAGGAATGCAGGTACTTCAAGAACTGTCTATATAATGAATTTTTGGCATATAGGGCATCAAATGATCCCCTGCCCAGTAGTCATCTTATGAACCTCAAGAGAAGATATAAAGCATTATTAAAGGAAAAGAAGCTTGCGGCAGAAAGAAATAATTGGAATAACCTTTTAAAAGCTGCGGAGAATAGAAATCCCTCCTCCTTTTGGCACCTAATTTCCCAATATTTGGGTAGACCATTGACAAGAATAGAACCCCAAATTTCAGCCGACACCTGGGAAAGTTTCTTTTCCGACCTATATGCAGCCCACGCTGTTGGCGGAGGAAGGATAGAATTGGGCCCCTTGCCTGAGTGGGACCCAGTTACCTGCTCTGAAGTGGAAACACTTATAGACCAATTTAAGGCGGGCAAGGCACCTGGAGATGACCTTATATCCATTGATGCCATCAAAGCCAACAAGGACTGGTGGTGCCCACTCTTAGCAGTACTCTATACTTATATTAACAAAACAGCAAATTTCCCTCCAAGTTGGAATTCTGCGCTAATTGTATTAATACACAAGAAAGGTCCGCGCACTGATCCGGCCAACTTTAGGCCAATCAGCCTGCTGAACGTTATTGGGAAGATTTACTCAAGATACTTGCTCAACAAACTAACGACCTGGATGGAGAACAACAATATCATCGCAGAGGAACAGGCGGGTTTTCGCCCTGGAAGATCGACAACAGACCAAATTCTAATCCTGAACCATTTGGCAGACAAGTATGCTGGCAAAGGCCCAAAAGCTCTCCATGTCGCCTTTATTGACTTTAAGCAAGCCTTTGACCAAATTCCCAGGAACCAGCTATGGACAAAACTGGCAGCGACATCTATCGACCGCCGTCTTCTTCTCCTGATTATCAACCTGCATACAAATACCTTCTTGAGAATTAGGTTAGATAATAAGGGGTTAGTTTCCAATCCGGTTGCCACCACTAGGGGGGTAAGACAGGGCTGTTTGCTTGCCCCTGCCCTGTTCAATTTTTATATTAACTCGCTAGTGGCTCATATGGCCAATGCTGCTTTCCATCCTCCAAAATTAGCAGGCCGAGCTTTGAATGTCCTCCTGTATGCGGACGATGCTGCCCTTTTAGCTATTTCCCCCATTGGGCTGAGGAGGATGCTTCGAGCACTTCATGAATACGAGATCCAACATGAGCTCCAACTTAATTATGCCAAGACCAAAATAATGGTCTTTGCTGCTCGACCGAAACTCCATTCGTGGTCGATTAATGGTATTCCCCTAGAGCAGGTTAGCTGCTTCAAATACCTGGGCCAGGTAGTACGATCAAACGGGTCTTTCTTGGCACACAGAGAATATATAGCCACAAATGCATCTAAAGCAGCCTTGCTGATTAGATCCCTGTATGCCAAGAAACAGGCACAAACAGTGGAAGTTGCCCTGAGACTCTTCCAAATGAAAGTCCTTCCACTATTACTGGTGGGCATTGCTTTGGGCTCACGTAGAGACTTTGAAAGATTGGAATCTATCCAGTCACAATTCCTTAGGGCCATTCTCAGGATCCCCCCTTCCGTTGCGGGTGCGGTCATGAGACTAGAGACTGGCTGCCAAGCCTTTAGGTATGTGGCCCTGAAGGCAAAATTATGGCTATGGCTCAAGTTGTGCTTTAGACCGGTGGGTTTGGCCCCCCTGATACTGAAGGATAATTTTAAATCACCATGGGAAAGGGAGGTGGTGGAGGAAGTGCAGAAGTGCGGACTGTCCTCCCTCTATATAGAGTCCATGACTTATAAACACACTAAAGCGGTGATTGCTCAGAGATTGGGGGATATCGCCAGACACGAGGACATAGCCCGCGTGAAACCTGGGATGTTTCTGGGGGAGCAGGTGTATCGGGCTGCACCAGCCCGTTACCTGGCAGATATCCACTATGTGGAATACCGCAGACTTCTCACTGCGGCCAGACTGAACGTTCTTGATTCGGCGGTTTTGAGGGGAAGATTTAGAGGAGTTCCATATGATCAGAGAACGTGCCATTGTGCTTTAGGAGAGGTAGAATCCACAGAACACATTCTACTGAGTTGTCCCTTTTATAACGATTTAAGGCAGTATCTCATAGCCCCATATTTATCTCAGTTTAGCTCTCGTTTAAGAGAAAGGCAGGTAGCATATCTGCTGAATAAGCCCACTGGGAAAATAGCCTTATCTGTGGCTAAATTCCTCTTCCTGGCACTCAAGTGTCGGAAGCGCAAAATCGAATGTCTCGATGTGGGTTATCTGTATGAGGTTTACTAGTGCTGTCCTATTTTTAATTTTTAATTGTGTATCCCTCTGATGTTTTTAGTTCTATAATTTTGTATTGAGAAATGTTTTTCTTCTTTCTGACTACCGGTCGAATAAAGGATTTGTATTATTATGGACATCCCTATTTTCATCGGAGAAATGTTGGAGGGTATGCAATATATTTGTATCGTGTGCATGCACACGAAAGCTCATTGTAGAATGCTGCATGGAGAACAAGCTATCAAAGGCTGCTGTGGAGGCAGTGATGTTTCTGAGTACCAGCTGCTTGAAGCCACAGGAGGAGAGGGGATGTTCTTGTGGTTGAATCCTGATTGCAGGTTTCCCACAATGGACATCTGGCTGGCCACTGTGAGAGCGGGATGCTGGACTAGAGGGGCCATCGACGTGATCCCAGCAGGTTCCTCTTATATTCTTACTACCGCTGGTGCCACAGCACCCCCAGTGGCTGCCTTTGTATGCAGCAGGCAAATACCGCTGCTTTGCCGTAAAAGAACTCCCTGCTGTGCCAATGTAGCAAGCAGCACAGTGGGAACCTTTCGGCTGCAATAAAAAGCAGAAACATTGCATTAAGCTTGTTTTACAAAGGGAATTTTGTGTTCCTGAATGCAACTTTGTAGGGTATGACTTGAAAATATTTCATTCTTGTTGAACTTTGGAAAGGATGCATCATTGGAAACCCCTTTGCCTGCCATAATCTCGTAAGCTTGCAGTCCCGCAGGCTGCTGATCACCAGGGGAAGCTCCCAGGAAGTTTCCCTGTTGAACAATGGTCCTTTGTGTTGTAGCGTGGGGATCGTGATTCAGCAAGTGATTTCAGCTCTCTGACATAGCAGGCAGGAGACAGCTTCTTCATGTAACACTCTTTATTCAGGCAAACAAGACTGGGGAACGGAGGAGATGGAAGCTACATTTATAGGGACAAAAAGACTGGCTAGAAAGGATACATTTTGAAGAGAACAATCTCAAGCAATCACAAAGCTGCCTTTGGTGGGAACCAATAAGACTGAGGATCCAAATGCAGCAACTTGAATGAACCAATAGTAGCTGTTCCTTCTGGAACAGGAAGGCAGTTACTTTCCCCTAATGTGAATACAGACAATAGTAATACAGATATTATAACCCTTGAATCAATACACAACACCTTGATGGTGATGATTTACCAGTGGCATTGCCCTGTTTACTCAGACTGACTGATTAATAAAACTCACAGGTCGTGTTGATTACCCTTGCTGTTATATGAATGTATCCTGCAAAGCTACTCGGAATGTCAATGCTTTGTGTAAACTTGGTCAGGAAAATGTGAAAATCCTGGAATTCACAAGGATTTGATTGACATATTGTAATATTGACTTGTCTGACTTACTGTAACCCCTCCTAAAATGTTACGTATTTTTGATGTGTCTCTGAGGACTGTGGGATGGTGTTGTGTTGTGTGTTGTTGTTTTTTTGCCGTTTTTGCACCAGTTTTAAAACTTTAAAAGGCAGAGCACCTTTTTATTAAGATTTAGTGTCAGGAATAATGTAGTCCTGGACACAGCAGGGTGAACGCAGGTTTTTCTGGAAGCTTCTGGCTCTAGAGCATTGACTGGACAGCACGACGCAGGAACTCAGCATTCACTTGGATAACTATATACAGTATTTATTGAAGCAACAAGTATCCATAAGTTACTATATACAGACTTAGGAAATAAATGAAACAAAAGTAAAACCTCTCTCTCTCTCTCTCTCTCTCTCTCTCTCTCTCTCTCTCTCTCTCTCTCTTGCAACCTTCATTAACCAAACTACACAACACTACAGAAAACCCCACACAGAGCTCATCTCTTTAGGAACTCCTTAACCAATCCAAGGTCATTGCTAAGGGTCTAGAGAGAGTAGATCTTGGCCTGCAGCCAGCAGTTAATTGCCAGAGGTGGATAGCTGACTTTCTGCACGTAGGCACTTTGAAATCTCTAACACTTTTGTCTTGGGGTTCTCCTTTTCCTCAGAGTTAGGGTCAACCTATACCTTAATATTGCTCAGTTTCAGCCATCCATCCATGTCCTCTTCTAGTAAACCTCACTTCCAGTTTTCTGTCCCTGCCCATCCTCCAAGAAACAGTCAGTATGCTATGCATCTGAGCATGCTCAGTCCTCATTGGGGCCATTCCATGAAAAATGAGCCCAATAAGAATGCTAGATGAGTGCTGGACTTTGGTGAGGAAGATTCCAAACATGCAGTCTAATCATTTTTTAAAAGCTAAAGACAAAATAAGTTTAGTTTATGGACCTTCTTTTCAAAAGTCCACCCACATAGTCTTCACAGAAGTGTTCAAGTTAAAAGTTTTCTGATGACTGTCCCACCCATGACAGCATTTTTTCCTTAATTTTATATCGTTAAATTTCTTAAACTTAATTTCTGATTGCATAGTTGTAACCAATAAACATTGATTTAAACAGATATGCTGAGTTTATCATTGAGTCACCTCCCAACTCACAGAGTTTTTCCATAAATCAAACTTATCTTAAGCTCCATGTTCTTTTTGTCCCACCTATGACAATACTTTAACATTTAATAAAATTGTCAAACATATCTATAAAAATAATAAAAAATTAGAAAAATGTTCAGTATCTTAGTAAGAACATAGTTTAAATTTTGGTTGTTATTTTTGTGTATATTTACATTGTTACACATGTGTGAATACCAAAAAACATGGTCCAAGTGTCCCACCCGTGACAATGGAATGGCCCATTGGCTTAATTTGGGTTCCCTTTTTTTCACTTGGCATTTCTCCAAACCTGCCAATGCACCCGTCATGCATGTGGGTGGTACTGTTTGGGCTACTCATGACCTGGCACTAAAAGAACAGAGTTTTCTATGAGTATATGTGATTGTTGTTCCATTTTCTCTGTTGTGGAATGGCAAATGTAGTATGTTTGAGATGGATGAATGTGCCACAGTCACTTGTTTTGTTTTACATGAAGAAATGTCTGATGCAAAACACTTATGTAAGTTAACAAGAGAAGGTCAACCATGCTGAATGAAGCTGTCTATGAAGTGAGCCAAGTTAGAAAATTGCTTAGCTATTTAAGTGAACAAATAATTTTTTTAAAAAAAGAACACAGCATTAGTTTGGCCTCCTAGAGCTCACGACTAATGCATTTGATTTAAAATAACACTAACGGAAGCTTGCTTTACAAATAGTATACAAGGGACCGTATCATTTCCTTTGTCTTTGCAAAGAATAACCAGGAAGCATGAGGGGTTGGGTGGGGGAACAGAAGAAGGAAAAGGCATGCAAGAGTCTTCACTTTCATGTACTGTATATAGAATTATGCAGACAGAAGATCGCTCCTGCGATTAGGTATTTTCCCTCCTCTGTACCAGAGCCCTGGGTGCCTCCTCAGCAGCCTCTCCTGAAGCACAGAGGACCATGGGGGGGGGGGAATGCTAGCTCATCTTCCTTCCCAAACTCAGCAGTACAGTGGTACCTTGGTTCTCAAACGCCTTGGTTCTCAAACTCCGAAACCCAGAAGTAAGTGTTCTGGTTTTGAACGTTTTTCGGAAGCTGAACATCTGATATGGCTGTCAGCTATTGTTTCTGGGGCACTTGCACCAATCAGAAGCTGTACCTTGGTTTTTGAACATTTCAGAAGTCAAATGGACTTCTGAACAGATTAAGTTTGGTGCTTTTTGTTTTTGCTATTTATTTTGCGTTTTTGTTTTTGAGGCTTTCTCGGTTAATTTGTTTTTGCGACTGTGTGGAACCCAGTTCAGCTACTGATTGATTGATTGATTGTGTCACTGTGGAAATGGATAAAAGCCCCCCATCCAAACAATGACTATCATCAGTGCGGGTAAGAAAATAATAATATTTTATTTTATTAATCATCTACAATACTGTCTTATTTATTTTATAGTACAGTACATTGATTATTGCTTTCATTCTGTGGATCAATGGTCTTGTTAGATAGTAAAATTCATGTTAAATTGCTGTTTTAGAGGTTGTTTTTAAAAGTCTGGAACGGATTAATCCGTTTTGCATTACTTTCTATGGGAAAGCGCGCCTTGGTTTTGGAACGCTTTGGTTTTGTAACAGACTTCTGGAACGGATTAAGTTTGAGAACCAAGGTACCATTGTAATGGCATTGGAGGGGGAAATTTGGACACTCCGAGATCAATCAGAAGCTGGCGTGGCTTTCATAATTCTGGAACTGTCCCTGGAAAGCAGGGACACTTGGATTTGATATCCCGCTTTATCACTACCCAAAGGAGTCTCAAGGCAGCTAACATTCTCCTTTCCCTTCCTCCCCCACAACAAACACTCTGTGAGGTGAGTGGGGCTGAGAGACTTCAAAGAAGTATGACTAGCCCAAGGTCACCCAGCAGCTGCATGTGGAGGAGCGGAGACATGAAACCCGGTTCCCCAGATTACAACTCTACTGCTCTTAACCACTACACCACACTGGCTTATACCGTGTGCAATACTTCTATGAATCAGGAATGCACAATAGAAAGGATACCTCTGAGGTCTGTTTTGTGCTCTTTGCTAGATTTGCTAGTGGTGCTTCCTTAGAAAATGGCAAACTTCCATGCCTTTCTGCCTCCATGCCACAGCCTCACATATTTACTCCTGTCACATCGACTTTGCATTGAGTTTATTTGACTTCTGGTGCCAATTGAGCAGAACACAAGCCTTTAATCACAGTTTTGCCTTCATCATAACTGCCCAGACCCTGCATCCACCAGGTTATTTTTCTTATGGTTACCTTTGTGATATGTAGTATTTCATAACAAAATAAAATGGTTGTCCACAACTGCAAATAGTTATTCCTCCCAAAACCAAATTCAAAAGTGCCTAGCACAATAACCGTTAGCTTCTTTGTCCATAGTTTTGACAGGTGTTTTTTAATTATCTGTAGGTACCTCTTTCATGTCTGCAATTTTCAGAGCAAATACCCATATAAAATAAGTGGAGATCAAAAGATTCCCTTCTTTACCACTCCAAAAGTAATAAATGTCATTCCAGGAAAACCCCTGTATCTATAAGTCTTAAATTTGGCAGGATTCAATCCCCCAAACTAGGTGATGATGCCTGCAAATTACATCCAATCTGCCAAAATTTAAAAAAAGCCTAGAGGTGGTCCCTGTTGTAATAAATCAAAGATTTCCACCAGAAAAAAACCTAGGACTATTTACCTGTGGTTTGGCAGGGTTTGTCCACTACAGAGGGGCACCAATGCCTGCATTTTCCATCCACTTCTGCAAGAGGTTATAGCAACTTTTTTTTCCACTAGTGAATGGAACAGGCCTCCAAATCAGACAGCCTCTGAAATGCTCGCGACTGAGGTGGGAAGTTTTTCAAAGTACCAAATTGGGGTCTGAACTGATATGCTGGTTAGTTCCTACTCCTTATAAAAATATAACAAATTATTTAATTTGTCAAAAGATTTCCTGCCTCTCCCAAATGTATATCCAACCCACTTCAATGATAAGTACGGAAAGCACAAGGTGAAAACATTCTAGATGGGGGTCACTGGAGGTTTTTGGTCCTTGAAACTTACAAATGACACAGAGCTGTCATCCAACCGATGGAATGAAGCTGTATTCCAATACAGAGGGAAAACTTCCAAAGGTCTTGGCTCTCAATTCTGCTTTCAAAAATACCCGCAGTGTTATAATTCAGGTCTGTGTTGTCTGCATGTTTATAAGACAAAAAATAAATAAAACAGAAAAAACAAAATTTGTAACTTTGCATTTCTCATCAGATCTGGCTGCTTGGAAACAGAGATAGCTGTGCCCAGATGAAATAAAAAGCCATATGGGTCATTTTAATAAGGCTTGGCAGTACAGCACCTATAGTTTCCTTCTTTGCAGTTTGCAAACCTCCAAATATAAATATTACCATACACCCCATAAAAATGATTAGAATATCAAATCTAAGAGAGGCAAGCTCTGATCTCACTGGGGGAAGCTTGTTGCTCACTGATAGAGCAGGGGCTTTGCATGCATGGAAAAGTCAATTGTGCTATCCATGGCATTGTGAAGTAAGACTAGGGAAGGGCTAGCCTAGATAGCTCATTTGGTTAGAGTATGGTGCTCAGAACACCCAGGTTGCAGGTTCGATTCCTATATGGGACAGCTGCACATTCCTGTAGCTCTCATTCTACAATTCTATGATTCTATTGTTCTCGTCATTTCAATTAATTTCAATTAATTTATATACTGTCCTTTATTAGAAGATCCCAAGGTGGTGTACAACATTAAAAATCACTTTAAATAAGATTAATAATAAAAACATAAAAATCGTACTGACAGACAGCCCTAATAGTGAAATAATCATCATAATGATATTCCACTCCCCACACTTTCACAGATTCTTGAATAGCCTTAGGCTCCGGGTAAAGAGGAATGTTTTTTGCCTGATGCCTAAAGACATTTAATGATGGCACCAGGCAAGTCTCTCTGGGGAGAGCATTCCATAATCGTGGAGCCACCACAGAAAAGGCCCATTCTCTTGTTGCCACCCTCCAAAACTCTCTTGGACAGGGGACATTGAGAAGAGCCTCAGGTTTCGGGTCGGTTCATATGGGGAGCTGGCAATCCTTAATGTCCTGACTGTGACTACATTCCTCTCTAAAACCCTGGGGAGCTGTTGTCAGTCAGCGTAAATAATAGTAGCCTTTGTGAGACAATGGCCAGACTTCCAACACTATAAGGATTTCCTGTGCAAACCTTCCAACACATATGTTTAAAAACAACTTTGAGATACATGTAACTACCAAACGGAATGTGTGTTTCACCTCTGCTCTTTGGGCCATATACTCATTTAAGAAAATGTCTTCTTTGGTGATCACTCGTGGCTGAGTATGATTGTCTTCCATAAACACGGTTTTAACCATGAGTCCGTAAGTGACAGTGGAGGCCAATTCTGGATCCACGCGTCCTTCCACAGCGGGGGACATAGGTTTCTGGGCAGGAGTTGATAATGGTCAGGGTTTGCCAAGCATGCCTTCCACTTAGCACATTTCTCCTTTCATTCTGAGTTTGAGCATCTTCAATGTCCATGACACCTTTGGTAAAGGCTGTTCTCCACTGGAGCACTCACAGGCCAGTGTTCCTAGTTGTCAATGCTTACACTACATTTTAAAGATTTGCATTGACTGTGTATTTAAACCTCTTTTGTTGTCCACCACATTAAACTTTCCATTATAAGTTGGGAATAAAGTAGTTGCTTTGGAAGATGATAATCAAACATCCGAACAAAAGGACCAGTCCAACGAAGTTGACGTTGAAGAAGCATCGCTTCAACACTGGCGATCTTTGCTTCTTTCAATACACTGACATTAGTTTTCCTGTCTTCCCAATTGATATGTAAAAAATTTCGGAGACACCATTGATGGAATCTTTCAAGGAGTTGGAGATGGCGTTTATAAGTGGTCCATTTTTCACAAGCATACAGTAAACAAGCATTTCGGTTTCCCAGCAAATGTCCTCAAACACTCTGCACTTCAATCGGAGAAAGCTACATTCGCAGAACTCTTGTGGAATGAAAACTGCCCAGGTAGGAGAAGTGATCAGCATAAGAAAATGTGCACTGTGATGGGAGCTGGTGCAGTATCACATGCAGTAAAAGGGTCTGTGAGCATGGGTGACAGAGCAAGAGAGCACAATTACAGAAAAATCTAACTTTTAATATTGGTTATGCAATGAATTTAATGTATTTGTTTCTATTGTCTTCAAATCATCCATCCTTGTATAGCTCAAGGGCTAGGGAAGGTGCACAGCACACTTCTTACCAGCCACCAAGAGTATGCTTATGATTTTAAATTCACGCATTGCAGTCCAACTGTCCCCAAGAGTCTTGGATGCCCTTACTTTGCTTTTGTAATGAAATATAGTGACACATTTTCATTATATGAGATCAAAGGAGCAGGGCATTACATGAAACTACTCGCAAATGAAAATATCAAAATTGGCTGGGTATACGCTTTCATTCTAATCAAATATCATTCTCTCTCTCCCTTTTTTCTTCTTCCAGAAATCAATAAAGGAAACCAAAGAAAGGAGACAGAGTGTCTGAAATTAATCCAGCTAGTGAAATCAGACTTAAAGTAGGTTCATTTAGGCACGGTTGGCTGGAATAACTGAAACATGGATTTTTATAATTAGAATGCCTTTTGGAAATATATGCCTAATTGATAAAATACTTTAAAAAAAGAAATATTGAACTTAGCTTGTCTCAGGGTAGAGTAAATCTATGTACTTAACTCTGCTTCATGTGAATGTATTAGTAGTTGAGGTTTTGTCTCTTGAGATTGATGGAAGTATCTTTAGATGGCTGCCTTTGAGGTAGTATGATACAAAGTCAATTGGGGGCATATAATTAGATTAGTACTTATTACCATAATCATAGGCTGTGACACATCACATGAACTCCTCATTAGCAAGTAGCAAGGAGCAAATTGGTGAGATCACCAGTGTCGATAAAAGTTAATCAGTCTTCATGTATTCACACACCAATGCTTCTTCCCCTCTTTTTCATGTACTCAAAGGTAAAATACTTACCCCCAAGATAAAAGCTGGATGTCTTGGCAGTGCAACAAAGTTTAAATGAGAACACTTTGTTATCACTTGATTCTGTAAATAAATCTACTATGTACCGGTATGTATGTATGTATGTATGTATGTAGATGGTGGCAGCAGTCATGAAATTAAAAGATGCCTGCTTCTTGGGAGAAAAGCGATGACAAACCTAGACAGCATCTTAAAAAGCAGAGACATCATATGCCGACAAAGTTCTGTATAGTTAAAGCTATGGTTTTCCCAGTAGTGATGCATGGAAGTGAGAGCTGGACCATAAAGAAGGCTGATTGCCGCAGAATTGATGCTTTTGAATTATGGTGCTGGAGGAGACTCTTGAGAGTCCCATGGACTGCAAAAAGATCAAACCTATCCATTCTGAAGGAAATAAGCCCTGAGTGCTCACTGGAAGGACAGATCCTGAAGCTGAGGCTCCAAGACTTTGGCCACCTCATGAGAGAAGACTCCCTGGAAAAGACCCTGATGTTGGGAAAGATGGAGGGCACAAGGAAAGGGGACGACAGAGGACGAGATGGTTGGACAGTGTTCTTGAAGCTACCTACATGAGTGTGACCAAACTGTGGGAGGCAGTGGAAGACAGGAGTGCCTGGCATGTCACGAAGAGTCGGACACAACTAAATGACTAAACAACAACAAATGCATGTATGTCTTGTCTTGCAAAATGAGTAGGGAGTCTGTGGCCCTCCAAATGTTGTAGGGCTCCAACTCCATCATTTCCAGCCAGCAGTCAGAGATAATGGGAGTTGGAGCCCATTGCCAAGTTCCCTATCACTGACTTGAATAAACTGTTTGTGGAGACTCGAAGATGAAGACCTTTACAAAACCTTATTCACTCCTAAGTGATGATTTTCCTGACCAGGAGCAACTTCAAGGAAAACACTATTCAGCAGAACAGGGCACTGTTTCTGCATGGGGTACATTTTGAAGACAATGTACCCCAGGAGAACAATGCCAACACAAAAACAACCTTCATGCAGTGCTAGCTTCTAGGAAACGCATTCAGACTGGTGTGGGGTTGTTCTGCTGCACTTGCAAAAGAGTATTCAGCTCTGCATTTTCTCAAACAATTAAAGTAATGTGGCTATCAAAAGCTTCCCCTGTGAATTATCTGTAGGTGAGTGAAAAAAAATCACTTTACTTTTGACAATGAGGGTTGACCTATAACATTACCATAACGCCACTCCAGAGTCTGGAATCCAAGTCCTCTAATTCCTCTTCCCCAGTTCTGAACTGCCCCACTTCCCTGGCTAATGAACTTTAGCAGTGGGGCCAAGGAAGGGCCTGCAGTTCTAATACCATATTCTAAATATTCATTTTTAAAATGTTTATCTAAGACATTTGAACTCCGTCTTTCTTACAACTGTAGGTTCCCAAAGAAGCTAACATTTGGTCAATAACAGTATCCAGTGTGTGGGGTTTCCCCCCCCCCCGAGTGTACTTAAGGGTTCCCAGGGCATCTCCCCTCTCCATGTTAAAAGTGTGGCACTTACTGTAACGACTTTTATTCTAATCATCGGCCACACCACCCTAAAACTTCATCTGGTCTTGAGAAGCCGAAGAGTAATAGGGAGTGGACTGAATGTATAGTAATAAGGAAGGTACAAGGAGAGTGAAAGGTGAAGGTTAAGTAGCTTGGTAACCCATTGAATAAAACAGGGTTTCCCAAACTTGGGTCTCCAGCTGTTTATGGACTACAACTCCTTCCATCCCTAGCCAGCAGGACCAGTGGCCAGGGGTGATTGGAACTGAAGTGCAAAAACAGATTGGAAAACCCTGGAACAGAACAATAGATTTGGACCAAGGAAGCCTGGGCTTCAAATCTCAACCCACTCATGGCAATACTGGTTTTAAAACAGACCACAGCTACTGCTCTATTTAACTATATCTGACGCCATCAGTGACTTATATCTCAGGTTGTGGCAAGGGTGATCAGCAGGAAATTGTCATATCCTTTGCATGCTAAGCTCACTTTCAGATAACCAGTTCTTGGGGCATTCATTCTGATTTGTTTGTGGGGGACGTTAAATGCCACTGTGTTACCCTGCACTTCCCAGTGCATTGTCCCATTGCTTTCCTTATCACAAAATTAAAAATAAGATAAAATTCGATTTTGGAGGGAAGTGGGTTTGCTTCACAAGAGCTGCAAGTCCACTTTAATTGTGCAACCTGAACTTGCCATTATGTGTCTGCATCTGACCTGAAAATAGTATCAGCCTAGAAGCACCATAAAACTTCAGAAGGTGCATCTGTTTGCTATTGAAATATTTTTGCCCAGCGCACATTTTCTTCGCACTATTCAAAGGCAAACAGGCAAAGTGAGATAAAGCTCAAGGAGGCATTTCTAGTTGCTAGTTAAACCAAAAGCCAAAGCCTTCCCACTATCACCATTGCACAACAAGCATCTCAGACATTTAATAAATTAAAAGTCCCCCCATGGGTGGCTGCAGAGAGCTGCCAAGCCCAAGCCCTGCTGCTTTACTCAGCTAGTCTCTTATTGTTCAACTCAATGAAAATCATTTATAACTATAAAAGCCCCACAACAGCATTGCAAAAACGCTGGGCTGAAACATAATATAAGAGAACATTTACCCTGTGGGGGATCACTAAAACTGAAGAAGATAATAACTGCTCAGCGACTCTGAAATAATTTACTCATACAAGGATCTTCATTAAAATACATTAAGGGGTATTTTCAATGTGGTGCTGGGATTTAGCTGCTTGATTCCTTGTAATATTAACAGTGAGGTGTAAAAGCAAACAAATTCACAGTTCTGGCATCACTTTGTTTTGCCCAGTTACTTCTGCTAATATGTGTGATCAATGCATAAAAACCAAGGGGGCACGTGTAGAGTCCTTCGGTTCTTAACTACATGTTCTTAACTAAATGTTGAGTGTGACCCAGTTAGGGCTCATCTAGACTTCCTTTGGTTTTTGCCCTTTTCAAGCACAGGTTTCAGCGGAGGTTGGGGTGCCATCTGCCATGGGTGCCTTAGCTGAGATTCCTGCATTGCAGGGGGTTGGACTAGATGATCCTTGGGACCCCATCAAACTCTACAATTCGATGATTCTAGGTCTGTGCTTTAAAGGTCTGTGTTCCAAGCGTTTTATTTTGTTTTGTTTTGTCTCAGAGCTTTCCTTGGGAAAACCCTCATTTTACCACTGAATTAGAGCAAATGGAAATTCATGGAAAATTTGATTGCCATTTGCTCCTATTCAGCAGTAAAACGTGGCTTGTCCCAGAGAAAGTTCCAGGGCAAAATAAACCCCAATCTGCTCAGCCATGGAAATTTAAAGCTCAGACTTGTGTCTAGAAACATGGCACAAAAGGAAGTCTGGATGAGCCCTTTGTCTCTGAGTCTACATACCAGTATCTTAGTCTACCTATCATAGCCTTTCCCAGCTCCTGCCAGTGTAACCATGACCATTGTAGTTCAAAACATCCAAAGGGCACTTGGCTGGGGAAAGCTGACTTATCACGTCCAGAGCAAAGCAGTGGAGTTGATGTCGGCATCACCCTTGGTTTTGCTTTTTTTCATTTCTTCTCATGTTGAATTGTTGACGGGTTTGCATGATCTCTTGAGTCCACGGTATCTCACTTCTTTCAAGCGCTGAAAGGATGAATCTATTTTCACAGCCAGTTACCTAAGAAAATGCACCTTAGGCTCACTTTAACCTCTGGTATTGCTATATATTCAAAGGTAAGAGTAAGGACATGTTATGTATTGAGTTGAATAGGATCCAAATGCAGCATTCTGATTGGTCCTAGAACAATAGGATTCAGAATGCAGCAGTCGGATTGGTCCTAAAACAATACGATCCAGAATGCAGCAGTCTGATTGGTTTGCAGGAGCCACCCAATCCAGCCAGGTGGAAGTGAATCTGCAACCTGATTGGCATACAGGAGTATCCCGGAATTAGCCAATCACGTGGAGCCCATTGTGTAAATAATGTATATAAACCAGACGTTTTGGGGGAACTTCCATTCCTTGCTACTATGAGCTAAATAAAGAGCATGAAATCCACACTTGACTCCGAGTATATTTCAGGACAGTTGAAATAATAATAATAATAATAATAATAATAATAATAATAATAATTTATTTATACCCCGCCGTTCCCTGCCAACCGGGCTCAGGGCGGCTAACACCAATAAAATCACAACAAAAATATAAAACAATTCATTAAAATACAGATTAAAATACAATTTAAATTTAATTTAGACTGCAGCCTCATTTTTAAGTAGCCCACCAATCATACCAAAAGAATGAAACATCAGGGTTAAACTGAAACCAACCCAAAGGCCAGGTGGAACAGCTCCGTCTTGCAGGTCCTGCGGAAAGATGCCAAATCCCGCAGGGCACTGGTCTCTTGTGACAGACCGTTCCACCAGTCGGGGTGGAATAGTCAGCAAGATGATGGTACAACCCAATGCCTACATTTCTTTGATCCTATTGTCTAACCAACAGCAATACTGTGATATCCAATTTGACAGAGAAATAAGCAATCTCTGAATGAACCAAGGATAGTGGTGGTTGTAATTATGCTCAGGCCAGAGGCAGCCTTATCAAGGCCAGGGCAAATCCTCTGATAAGATAAGAATGATCAAGAGCACAATCCATTGGGACTTCTCCTGGGGAAGTATGTGTGAAATGAACAAGAGTTGTGCATGAGTCACAGGAGTGTGAACCAGGAATGCCAGCTTGACCCCACGACTGTGGGTGCCTGGGGCCATGGGTGCCATGCAGCGTGCATGGCACTGTTACTGAAACTTGTGGGTGCCCAGCCTGTTCATGGGGAATTTTGTGGGTGCTCAGGCACCCGACACCCTGGGGAGTTGGCACCTATGGGTGAACCAAATTTGTATTTGTGTGAAAAGAAGGTTGGGGGGGGGATAATGTATTTAACTTTACGAAGTGTGGAGAAGCTCTGCATTTAGTGGTTATATTTTTCCTTGCTGTCTGTGAAGGAAGGCAGGAACCTCTGACCTAGATTGAGAGCCAGTGGGTTTGGAAACAATTCACAAAAGGTTATTTTTATGGTGCTTCTTAGGGGGCCAAATGAAAAACCTTCTCAAGAGTCAGGGTGAGGAAGGTCTGCTAAGAACCTTGGCTGTTAATGAGGATTTCCACATTGCGCTTAGATGTCCCTGGAGTCTCTCTCAAAGCGCAGGAGACCTAAAGTCAGCTAGCCTTGCTTTCATTCTTCCCCAATGGTTTTTTACCCAGGCAAGCACAAAGGGACTTTAATTGGTTAAGACGTAAAAATTGGGAGGAAATCAAAAAGAGAGAGTTTGCAGAGAAACAAAAGAAAGTGGAGGGCATGAGATGAGAAGTATTAGAAGCACCATGTATCTGACAAATGCCTAAATTATCAGATAAAAAACCTGTGAGCAGTACCTCTTGAACAAAGAATGTAGTGCTGCACAATGAAGACCGTCTTGGAAAAACTTATCTTTGAATTCTTTCACTGTTATTTTGGCTTTTCAATGAAAGCTGCTGAGTATTCCCACTTCTGGAAATCATCCAAAACAGCTGCTCCCTTTCATTTTGATGGTGCACAACTCATTCATTTGATTGTGGGTTTCACCTGAAAAGAGGGTTGCCATTTTCTGTTATATTTATAAATTGATACATTTCTATAGCACCCTTCACACACACACACACACACACACACACACACACACACACACACGAAATGCTCATTTAGTATTTGCAAGAAAATAAGGTTATGCAAAACACGATTCATAATAAACAGGAACAGTAGCAAATTTCATAAAATACATAATTGACATAATTAGCAACATCACACTTAAAAATGGCATTGCCCACCAGCCTGCAAAAGCTAGTGGCGCTGTAAGAAATGCAAGAACTTTGACTCAAATAACTACATGACACCCACTCTACTGGGCTACATCAGGGATCAGCAACCTCTGGCCACACGCCATATTCGGGGCCCACCATGCCTCTCCCTCTGGCCCTTGAAACTGCCCCAAGCCACACACTCTCTCTTCCCAGGCCGCAGCCATGACCATCCATGTTTCACACCTTCCAAGAGTGTCTTTGCCTGGCTGCAATGTCCTTAAACTCTGATCATGCCCCTTGTATGTCTGGATGGAGCTGTTGCTTGGAAACTGCTTCAGGGAGGAAGATTAGCCATGGACCAAGATTAGCCATGGACCAGGCTTTAAAAAGGGAGGATTCTCAAGGGAGAGCCAGTGTGCTGTAGTGGTTAAGAGCGGTAGACTCGTAATCTGGGGACCGGGTTCGCATCTCCACTCCTCCACATGCAGCTGCTGGGTGACCTTGGGCTAGTCACACTTCTTTGAAGTCTCTCAGCCCCACTCATCTCACAGAGCGTTTGTTGTGGGGGAGGAAGGGAAAGGAGAATGTTAGCCGCTTTGAGACTCCTTCGGGTAGTGAAAAGCGGGATATCAAATCCAAACTCTTCTTCTCCTTCTTCTTCAATGTGGGTGTAGAAACTGCCCCACCGTACAAAGGTAACATTTACATTAGTTGCTCCACCCCTTTTTGTTTCTGTCTCCACCCACCACTGACATAGGCCCTCCAAGGGGTACCCAGAAGGGAGTGTGCTGCTGAAAGATGTTCTTCACCCCTAGGCAACATCCACTATATTCTCAATTGGGTGTGCATTCTTGCAAGCCCTTCATGGTGCTTGGAAGTCCCAATGATCATCACCAGATGTCACCGTGACACCTGGTCATTGACAGATGGGCAGTCCTACCCATCTGTGAAATTTGGCCCACAGGCAGTGGCAAGGTAGGATCTGGCCTGCTGGTTAGATCAAATTCCCAAACCACGCATTACGGAATAGAGACTTCAGGAATTTGCCCCCCCCCTTCAAATTCCACTATGAACTGTTAGGATCCACACTTCCTGGATAAATCTGTGGGCCTGAAACCTAGTGGACCTATCTCTTTTACACTTCTGACACAGTTCTCAGCTCTTATATGTTCAAAATACATTTAGAATTTTACATTTCGAGGGGAATGTGCTTAGAAATGTGTATTTTTTGAAGAAATATATTTAAATCCAAATTTACTCCAGCTCTTTTAAAAATGGCATAATGCAGAAATGGGATGGAGTAAATTTATGGGTGAACAATTATGAAAAAAGACACGGTCCAGAAATAGACTGATTCACCCATCTGTTATGGAACATCAGAAATTGCCCTATCCTCAGTAGCCTACCTCATACTGTGTAGGTTTGGAGAGTCCCTTCTTCCTAATAAATGGAAGTTGGGAGATCAGTTCATCATTAGACACTCTTTCCAGAATTGGCATGTGCATCCTAACTTCTTCCCTTTGCAATACGCACCACCTGGTCTCCTACCTTATTATAGGTGCCAACTTCCAGGGGCCCTGGGTGCCTGAGCACCCACAAATTTGTAGGGCCAAGCCAGCACTCCTGTACTTTAGGATTGCCAGGATTGCCAGTGGGCTGTTTAACCCAGAGAAAGTCTCTTACTGGCTTCTGTCGTGCTTCAAAAACAGTGTTGTAGCAGAGGTAGGTACTATAGCCCAATTCTCCTGCATCTCCAGTCCCTCTTTCCTGCCCTAGTTGTACTGTATTGTTAGCAAGGGAGGAAAAGGGCCCAGGGGAGCCTGAAGCCACATGAAATCATTTCTCTTCTGTTTGCAGGCAGGCAGACCGGGTGTGTTGGTGCGTAGAGGCCAATGCTAGCACATTCCACATCTCTTTACTTTCCATCCTAAATGCAAGCCACATCTCTCAACATATGCTTTAGATCTTAAAATTGCACATGTGCCCTCAGCCCCCCAGGAAAAGGTGAAAGGTAGGGGCAGTTCTTTTTCTGAACTCATTGCTCACAAGTTTCTATTTATATGTGCCATACATAAGTTTCAGTGAACTTTCTTTTATTATTTAAGTCGTCTGCTAAAAATATAAAAATAAAATAATCCTGGGAATCATACGAGAAGCGCTGGTGCCTTAACCCGCTATTGAAGTCAATGGGATTTGAAAGCATGAAATGAAAATACCGACAGCCAAACCTCTATTGTATTCCCACTCACAGTCACACCTACGACACCAGGAGACAGAAATGGGAAAAGGAAGCTCTGAGTATAAAGCATTTATTGTACTTTCTTTCACATTTAAAAGCAGTGTAAAAGATGGTACTATACAGCTGCTACCTGATTGACACAATAAGTGTTTCATTTTAATTGGCACTTCTGCGATTTATCACTGTATCGTGTTGCGAACACCCCACTAGGCCATTTGTAAGTGAATAGCAGGCTATTGCACATTTGACAATACTTGAGGACTTGTAATGATAGCTTTGCATAGGAGAGAGATACCTGCTAGGAGAGTTCGTATCACCATTTGATCCAATTAATGAATTAGGCTAAATTGTGTCATTCCCCTCTGAGAAGGAATGCAGACATGGTGTTTCGAAATGGTCCCGGGTGCCATTATGCTGTCATGCTTCCTTGTTCTAAGATGGTATGAACAATAGCATATTAGGGACTAAACTGAGAAGAGAGTGAGGCAGTCTTGTCCCATCAAAAATAATTGCCTTGACCATTTCAGCTCATTCCTTTCACTATAACTAGAGAAGAACATGCAGTCTAGGCAATGTAATCATACCTTAGGCAAACAATGAACCGTTTCACGTCTTGCTTGTAGATTAAGCAAGTCGTCTCTTGATACTGAACTTTTTTAAAAAAATCTATAGCGAAGTTATTTCACTGTCACATGCAGTTCCCTCAATAAAAACCAGATTGCATTTCCACTTAAAATTGGTTCAGCCCAAACCCAGAGTTGGAAACTAACTGACAATGCATCGAAACAATTGCGTGTTCTCACGTGTCTCAATTTTTATTTCACTTTAAATGGGCAACATGTCAAAAGCTCCCTTAGCATAGATGAACATCTCCACTTGATAAGTGATTTTGAGATTCTGGTGAGGGGGGAAGGGAAACACTTCTGTTAAAAAGGCTGTGTATGCGTTGCTAGAATGAGACATGCCAAAAATAAAAAACCAATTTTTCTTCTAGCTTCATGATCCATACATTTTGATCTTGGCATTTTGATCTGGCCCAGACACGTTCATTTCAACTCCTACACTTCATATTGCATGTTTTACTCTAGCAGCTTTAAGTTTCATTGCCGTCTGTCGTTATCAACACTAGTTGCATAGATATGTGGTTGATGGATAATATAAATAAATAAAAATCATGTTTAACCTTTAATCTAACTATTCATCCTTATAGATAATGCCTTGCATTATGCGAACAAAACGATGTCTACCTTTATTTTACTATGTCACACACAAACACCCTCCGAGTTCTCTTGACAGCCATGCCATTTTCAGAGTGTAGGATAGAAATAATGATCTCACTAGAAGTTCCACATTATTCAATATACATGGTTAAAAGGCGTACGATTTTTCTATAAAATGATTCGGCACCTGCAAGGAAATCTGAAACCACTTAAAATACCGCTGACAATACTGTTATAATCGGGGGGCATTTCAAGGTTGCCTCTTCGGCGGACATCTTTTCGTTTTGTTTATTCTACTAGTAAGCTATTCTGTCAAGAATCGGATTTAATGAAAAATAAACCTTCAAAATGGAGTCTTGCCAGAGAAGCTGATATAAAAATTTCTTAGAATGAAGAGAAGAGCAGCAACAGCTTTCGCCAAATACATCATCATCATTTCCTTCTCCGGAAAGTATGTAAGCAGTATATGCTCATACATGCTAAGCTATTAGGATCTGATAGACTCTATCAGATAGACTCTATCAAGGGTTTCTTAGAACTATGGCATAGCCTTAATATATTCTGAAACAAGGCTTGTTACACATTCACAACATCAAAAGCGTTTATAGTGTGGGTGGTGGGAGAATTTGAGCTGTATCATATGGTGGCAAAATGACAAAATGTCACAGAGAGGGAGAACTTTCACACTAGTCCTTTTCTCTGCTCGTCACTTTTAACAGAGCAACCACATAGCATCCCTGTTTGCTGAGCAAGCTTGCCATGTTTTCTTCCCCCCCAGAGACTTACTGAAATATACTCGGAGTTGAGTGTGAATTTTATGCTCTTTATTTCAGCTCATGGTAAACAGTGAGTGAGTGCTTTCCCCAAAAACCTCTGGCTATATATACATTATTTACACAATGGGTCCCGTGTGATTGGCTGATTCAACTCCCCTCCTGGAGCCTGATTGGACTGTTCCTGCAGGCCAATCAGGTTGCTGATTCACTGCCTCCTGGAGCCGGATTGGGCGACTTCTGCAGACCAATCAGGTTGCTGCCTTCTAGGATCCTACCTGCCTATTGTTTTAGGATCCAAGCTCAGTACATAACACTTACGCTCTGATCTTCTTCTGCCAATACTTCAGAAATATACTGGAAATTCTGAACAGTTTCTTGCCACTTCAAGACAACAAACCCAGTATAAACACAAGGTGGTCAAATTTTGTATGGTAGCTATTAAAACGACATACAATGATTAGCACCCAGGATTAGTATAAAAATTTAACAACAACAGCAGCAACAACAACAACAACTTATTACTTATACCCCACCCATCTGGCCAGGCCCCCCCGCCACTCTGGGTGGCTCCCAACAGAATATTAAGATCATGATAAAACTTCAAACATTAAAAACTTCCCTATACAGGGCTGCCTTCAGAGGTCTTCTAAAAGTCAGATAGTTTTTTGTTTCCTTGACATCTGGTGGGAGGGTGTTCCACAGGGTGGGTGCCACTACCGAGAAGGCCATCTGCCTGGTTCTCTGTAACCTCACTTCTCGCAGTGAGGGAACCGCCAGAAGGCCCTCGGAGCTGGACCTCAGTGTCCAGACTGAACAAAGGGGGTGCCTAGCAAAGATGTCATAGCATGTCTTCAAAGGTTTCTTCATATTCCTACATGGATCAGATTGCACTGGACCACAAACCACAAAAAAACTACTTTGCAGATGCAATGTTGTTGGACAAGAACAATCTGTTTGCCACCATTACTCTCGCAGAATAGGCAAATATCCCAGCTCAGCTGATCTAAATCACTCCTTCTCTGCTTCATCACCCTTAGTCCTCCAGTATACCAAATAGCTGTTTTGGTTCCACAAGAAAGGAGATCGCACTTGAAAGCAAGTTATCTTCATTTTTTCACATAGCAATTAGGAGGATATCAAGAGAAGCATTAGCGATGTCAAATGGAAACTCATCATGGGTCTTTTGGGATCCTTTGTGATCTATAAACTTTCAGGAGCAGTCCATCCCAGTGGGTCCCCCAAGGCAGAGAGCCACTGCCAACCTAAACTCAACTGGAAATGTGGTCTAACCATCACAAAGGAGCTGAAGAAACATTTTCCACCACTGGCCCAATATCCTCCCGACCAGCTCAGAAAAGCAGATGATCTAGGATATGTCATGCTGTGTGCATTTGGCCACACATACCTAGGTATGTGCAAAATCACCCCTAGCATGGGTATAATGTACCATATTTTTTCCGTGTATAAGACTAGGTTTTTTCCCTTAAAAATAATGTAAAAAATTAGGGGGGCTTATACATGGATACATCTCCCCCCATTTTCTTAAACCTGGGTCGCCCAAAATAGAGGGCGCCTTATACATGGAGGCATCTAATACACGAAAAAATATGGTAATTATTGTTTGAAGAAACAGTAAAGTGCCTAAGTATACCAAAGACGACAATTCTATGTGCTGTTATGCAGAGTTTTATGATACAATATTAATGTTGCAAGGAAAACATAGGTTCAAGAAAATAAGCACTGTGTATATATCAATTTCTCCCCGCCTTATGGGTGTTTTTTCCTATCTCCCTATGGTTTCTTCTAATTATATGTGCATTTTGACAATATGTGCATTTCTGTGGCATTTCTAATTTTTGCACCATCTGTAATCTCATGCATTTGAATGCCTTCGTGGTAAACTGCATTTTCATGAGCAGAACACAGAGTGACAAGCCAAACCAACTCTGTTATCGGAATATATATATATTTTTATTTGGGATCTGCATTTTCTGCAAATATATCCTGATTCCTAAACTGAACCGCTTCAGAAACATTTGGGAT
The DNA here is from genome assembly GCF_009819535.1 of Lacerta agilis. NCBI lineage: Eukaryota > Metazoa > Chordata > Lepidosauria > Squamata > Lacertidae > Lacerta > Lacerta agilis. Next base: position 9,628,730 of record NC_046327.1, on the reverse strand, counting down.
GTGGGAAGGGCTGAAGCTCAGTGGAAACAGCATCTGCAGAAGGTCCCAGGTTCAGTCCATTGACAGATAGGGCTGAGAGAGACCCCAATCTGCCAATCAGTGTAGACAATACTGAGCTAGATGAATTTTGGTTTGGTTCAGTATATGGCAGCTTCCTATGTTCCCATGACTTTATATGTTCCTATCTGTCTAAGCCAAATCTGACTCCTTCCAAAGCAATTTGGAAAGACACAAAGGTGACTCTCCATTTGCACATGTGCAACTGCCAACACACACACACACACACACACACACACACACACAGTTTTTTTGGCCATGCAAGGGGGCAGAATGGGACAGAGTGGAGGCAGAATGGTGCAGGGGCGGAACAGGGGGGGGCGCGCTTATGAGTGCCCCACTGCTGTGCACGTTGCCTCCAAACAGAACCCCCACACAAATGGGGAGTTGCCTGTAGGGTGTCTGCACAAATTGGTACATTTTCCTTCAAGCTCTCCATATAATGAAACACCAGGGTAGGAGGGATGGGGAGAGAGAGAGAGATTGGGTGCAGTTTTGTGAGTGACAGGTCTAGTTTCCAACCAGGGATTAACTTCACCAGTACTTTTTACTTCCAACCGCACTGCTTTTTGCAGGAATGAAAATGGAACTTATCGGAGGCTGTTCCTGTACTTTCATTGCTCCAGCTTCAGGGATCCATCCATTGCTGTTCTTTGAAGGGTTTGTGACAAACAGAAGAGGCATAGGCACAATTAATCTTGTGCTGCAGTTTTCCCTCAGCTATTAAATAAAATATGAACCTTCGCCTAAGCAGTGGGTTGATTGTCTCCATATCTTCTTAAGAAAGAACCATTGACCTTTGGCGAGACACACAGAGGACGGGACAGCCCTTCCTACGAAAGGTGATGTCTGTCAGCAACAAAATAGGCCACTAGATCCAGGCAGAGAGAGACAGGTCCAGAGGAGCGAAAGAGAACTGGTCTTCTTCGTTCTGCTCTTAATAGAAAGCCCAGTTTTATATTACAGAGAGAGATGCTCTGAGGGCAAGTATGATTTTATGGCTGCACCATAAAGCACTACTCTGTGTCTGTATTACAGTCAAAGAATGGCAAACACAATTACTTGACCACAAGAGGATGGGGAATACCTTTAATGTCTCCCCATCGCTATACCAGGGTGGTGAATCTGCAGCACATGGACCAGATCAGACCCAAAACGCAATTCATAAGTGTCCTGCCAAGCCCCCAGCAAGACTGATCACTTAAAGAGGCACCTCTGCCTGATCTCGCAGAGCCACTTCTTTTTCTTGTGCATGGCCATTTCTAGCAGATTGAACTGTTCTGGAAAAATGATGGAGAGCTCCTTCCTGTTTATGAGTACCTCCAACCTGCTAGCTGTGGTAGCACAAGAGGATGGAGAGGTGGCTTTGCAAAGTATCTTCCTCCTCGCTGTTGTACTGGGCTAGAAGATAGGGTCACCCTTGTTAATATGTACCGCCATATGGACTCTTCCTCTGTCTGCAATGACCACTTGGGAAAAATCTGTTGCTCTGACCCGTTCTGTTTTTCAACATAACCACTCATTACATTGCATTTGAGTTTCTTCTTCTCCTCCTCCTCCTCCATTACAATCTGACTGATACTGATTGCAGATGAAGGGAATACCTTCCATCATCATAAGAACATAAGAACTTGCTGAATCAGGCCAATAGCCCATCTCATCCAGCATCCTGTTATGACAGTGACGAACCAGAAACCTGTGAGATTTCTTCAAGCAAAACCTGAGCACAAGAGCAATCTCCCCTTCTGCATTTTTTTGGGAGTGAGGTGGCTGGTTGGGGGGCGGGGGGGGACTGAATCATGCATTTTCAATTATAGATATGCTCAGAGCAGATTTTGCTGGGATTGCTTCCTTTGGTAAACCGTTACTAAACTTTGGATATGCCATCAATTTGTTCTCTCCATTTTCCCTTTCAATTTGGCATCTCCTGGCCAAATTGAAACACATGGAGGATCTGCAATGTGGTGTTGTGTGGAAAGCCTTATCCTGCACTGAAGTCTGCTGTTGCCATTGGGTGACCTTCTCCCATAGTATGCCAGATACACCTGCTGTTTCAGCTGTCATGTTCCAAGCAGAAGTGATTGAACAAACACTTTCTTATACATATTAGCTGCTTTTCAACTTGAGAGTTCAAAGATCAAACACCTTGCTTCTTCATGCCAAAAAAGAAAAGAAATAAAAAGGTCTTCCGCCCAGATTTGTGTGGAAAAAAGTATTTATAAGAATAAAGAAGGATACGTGCCTGCAACTGAATTCCTACTTTTAGGATTTGAAGGAGGTATGCCAAGAGACTTCCTCTCCGCCTGCCAACAGGACAATGACAAAAATCTACCGACAGCATACAAATAAATATGGCTAACCTGATCAAAAACATTCACACACCCCACTCAAACAGGAAACCAAAGACCACCACAGCCAACCACAAATGAACAACCACACCCTACACCAACCCAGACCTCTCTCACCGCCAAAGGAGCACAAGCGAACAACAGAGAACCTATGCAAACAACGCTGACACCAAATCCTACATAAATTAAGGAAATTAGAAACATCATCACCACACCAGACAGGCTTGTTTTAACATTTCTCTGAACTCTGAAGCATCTTGAAATCGAGAAAGTACCATTTGTGCTTGAATTCTAGCCATTACTTATATAATGTTTGCATGGCCTGGGGGGGGGGGGACACATCTCCCTTACTATGCTTTGATTGTTTGTGGTTCCACTTTCTTAAAACTGTTGTCTGAAAAGGCTATTATAACTAAGGATAGACAGATCACTCTGTTCCTAATCTTCATCGCTTTCACAAATGTTTGTTCATAAATTCAATCACCCCTGTTTCCAAATTAATCTGTGGGTTTTAAGAGATCTGCATGAAAATTCAAATTGAAATAGTATTTAAATATGTATTTTGCATGTGTTTTCTCAAATTTCTAGCTGTATTTTAAAGAAACCATTTCTCACATTTGCATTGTGAGACCAATGTATTTTATCCCAGAATACACTCTTTAAAATGCATTTTGATGTTTCTTTACAATTGCCATGCAAATTCTCAAGAAGTGCAAAATCCAAAGGATGTTCAGATCTGCACATTGGTAACGGAGGTATGAACCAAGTCTGTTTAGATTGGAATTTTCAAAACTATAATTTCTCAAGCCTCTCTATCCATATCTTCCAATAATTAAACAAATGGAGAAGCTTTAAAGAATAAAACAGGCATGTAGTATTCACTCAAAATATGATGTTTGTTCAACTTTACACAAATTTATCTTCAGCAGGCAATAAAACAGAATTGCCAGATAAATCTTAAACTGATTCTTTGCATTTCTTACAAACTATTCAGTTAGACCCAGCTGCATTATAAAAGTTGTTATTGCTGGACAGGTTAATTGTCTCTTTTCATTCTGATGGATAGAAGGTAATTTTATTTTTAATGTATGGTCAAACTTGTAGCTTTTATGCAAGACAAAGGCAGACCATACGATGGTGTGGACTTGGTAATGATTTTTCACTGTGTTTCAAGAGCTAAAGGCTGAAACACTTATAGCTTGGAACAGGTTTTAAGGTGTTAGCATTTAAATTCAAATACATGAAATATTGTGTCTACAAAGACTACACTTTGGGGTAAACCTGCATGTCTTGGTAGTTAGGTTTATGTTTTTTATGAGTTTCTTTTGCCTTGGGGAACCAATTATAAGGCCAAAATAAAAACAAACATTTGAACTTAATGTGGGATTCCCACTATTTAGTAGCTAAAGTGTATTGCGGTGCCCAGAGCACACATTATTTGGTCTCTTAAATAGTTCCATGAGGCACTGAAAAATGACCATGACAGCACAAATACAGATAAATAAACACCAGCACATTTGGCAAGCACTTTACATGTTTCATCCTTGCATTCATATTTATTCAAAAATGCTACTAAACTGTTGTTGATTACAAGCTCTGCTTGATTTTACTTTCCTCATATTAGGCCCTTTCTGGTGCTGTGGCTACGTTATACACAAACACATGACAACTTTGAATACTTCTGGCTTATTTCCAAGGACCTGGGGAATAATAGCCCTAGTGTGGTTGCAGGGATCTCCGAGGAACTCACAATACACCCAGACTCATGAAAAACACTTCCCTGTTCTTCTCCCAGGAATTTATCCAAACTGAACTAGTGGGGCCAACCTAAGTTGTGTTCCAATATGTACTCAGGGGGAATTAATTCCTAGTAGATGTGCACAGGGTTGTTTAGCAGCATATCAGTGGCATAACAGCATCACCTTGTCCTCCTCAGCTGCAATCAGCTGCTTCATCTGCAGAAGAAGTCATCAGCAACCTTTCCTTCCTTCAGCTAGGCTTCCCACCACCACCCCCAGCTGACCTGGAAAAAAATAAATACAGCAAATGTACAAAAGGACAAAGATTCACAAAATGTTTAGGGGTATGTGAACCCTTGCATCCCCCCAGAAAAAAGCACTGTGTATACCACACCTTTTTCCTTTGCCCAGAAAAGCACCTTATTGGCTCCACAATGACTTCTGCTGTGACAATGATTCCGCTTCTAGATTTCTGCATCATCCCTGCTTTGATTTAACCTGTTTTCAATTCTTTCTCTGTTTTCTGCCTTAGATTTGTGGAGTTCTATTTATTTTAATTTGGAAAGCAAATTGAGTTTTTTTTTTTTTAAATTGTAAATATATTGCACCCTGTTCTTTGACTGAATTAATTAATTACTTAAAATCTAATGCAGGCTTGACTCCGTATGGTCTCAATTTATATCATTTATTAACAATAGTAAAGTAATCTCCCTTCTGTCTCAGTCACAGCAGCAACTATGGAGAAATTATCTTAATGCTCTAGGTTTAAGAATACCATGTGGATGTGAACTTAATCTGTAACACAAAAGATTTTCCAAGTCTGTTTTGAGGCCATGTGGAAGACTTCATACAAGTTTTAACATCTGTACATGTATTGTTCTGGATGACAACACTTTATGCTTGGCAATTTTTTTAAAAAATGTTCAATAAAGTTTGTATTTTTTAAAATATTATAATTAAAACGTAATAAGCTTTGTTAATTTTTTGGGTGCACCATGTTTCTGATCTGAAGCCACGGGGTGTCTTCACACAGGAAATAATTGAATAAAAAAGCAGAATGAAATAAAGTGTGCTGGAGGAGACTCTTGAGAGTCCCATGGACTGCAAGAAGATCAAACTTATCCATCCTTAAAGAAATCAGCCCTGAGTGCTCACTGGAAGGACAGATCCTGAAGTTGAGGCCCTGAGGTTGGGACAGATGAAGGGCACAAGGAGAAGGGGACAAGAGGATGAGATGGTTGGACAGTGTTCTCGAAGCGACTGGCATGAGTTTGGCCAAACTGCGGGAGGCAGTGGAGGATAGGGGTGCCTGGCGTGCTCTGGTCCATGGAGTCACGAAGAGTCGGACATGACTGAATGACTGAACAACAACAAAGGGTTGAGGGAGCCTCCAATGGGGGGGGTCAAAGCTTGATATGGTGTGATATTTCATCTGAAAACTGTATAATAGCAAATATCAACGTACACTAGCCAGTGCAAAATGATCTTATGTGTGGGCCAGCAGCAGAATGAGTGTGTCATAGCTGGCACCTAGATTGTTTACCACTTCATGATGAAACTAATTACAGCTTTCCCTTTCACTAAGAGTCCTGTGTTGCTGTACACATCTTCATGATGTGACAAAGTGTTAAATAGATGCATATTTGCACCATTCAGACACCAGCACCCCAGACAAGGGAAAATCTAGACACAACACTAAGCTTATCTTTATCCTTTCTGAAGGTTTGGTGAGCTGGACAGAAAAATCAGAGCAGGAAGCATGATGCCTGATAGCTATTTATAAACATTCAGATAACATCATTTGGCATAAGACTGCGGTATTTCTTGCCAGCATCCCAGATGATGCATCACTGAAATAAATGATTGGATTATTAATTGCTGCAGGCTTAAAGTGTTGCATGAATCTTTTAGTGTAGGAAATTACATGTATACAGCATATAGATTGTCATGCGTGGTCCTGCATGTATTATTTATTTTCATATGTGCATGGTGTACATCCACTTGGAAAATACAACGGATCACAGCTTCCTGTTACATGTGCATGCAGCAAAAGCAGCTCAATGCAGCCATCACATTAATTGTATAATATACAGGATCTCTTTCAAAAGCTCTCTAAGATGACATGCAGCATTACAACCAGCAACACAACCCATCAAAATAATGGAATGCAACAAAATCCAGTATCTGTGACAAACCGTGTCCTCCATCACAGAGAGCACGTGTTGCAGGGAGGGCTCCGGAACTGCCACCTTGTTGGGCGGGGCCATACGGATAGCCACAACCCCATTGGATGCCCCTCGGTAGCTGCGGTAGAGTTTGGCTTGCTGGGACTCTGATTGGCAACTGAGGGGCTATTTAAGCCACCGCACGTCGCCTGGAGCTCCTCTTCATCGCAATGTGCATTGGATCACACACCCTCCCTCCCTATATTTAGGGCTGTTCTTCTGACCTTGCTATGCCTGTTTAGGGGTCATCTGTTTTTTGGAGCAGGGGCCCGGTAGGAATTTTGCCATTTGGCTGATTGGCTGGTGCCACTTGGTTTTTGCCTACCGTGTAGCAAATTGTCACAACTTTGCTAGGTTGGCGGTGTTGTGATATTAGTACAAACCGAGCTGCAAGAAGCGAGGTCACTTGACCTGACTAAGAGTCATGTTTCACCCTGTGGGAAATCCACCAGTCTTCCCATACATGTGATGTCATTGTAATTTACTGATGTACTTTACTTTCAGTTCTGCAGGAGATGCTGGACGCTTTTACAGACAGCTCTGCAATAATGAGCTGCTGCGCAGAGACAAACTCTATACTTTATCTACAATAAAGTACGTTTTTAGCCTTACTGGCTTGTGCATGTTGTTCTTCAAGCTGGGGAACAATCGCATATTATCTTTGTGTCCCTGGACTCCAGTAGCCAGAGGGCACGGAGGCTTCGTCCGCCTTGGGGGTCAGTCTCTCAGCTTGCCCCCGCGGGAAGTTTTCATAACAGGCGGATAGGCATTGGTTCAATGTTTTGTGCAGTGGAAGTGGTTGGCTGTGCCTGCCCCTCCATCGTTGCTGCTAGGGAATTCCATTAAAAGAATCCAGGGGCTCGCCTTGCTTTTGTCCGAACCCCATCTTGGGGCTTGGGCCATGCCAGAGTCCCTGGGAGCATCTGGGGTGAGCAGGGAGACTGAACTCAGCTCCATGCTCTCCCAGAATGTTTTCCCTTACTGATATCTGCTGGTGTCCAGTTTTCAGTCCTGTTCTTGCCACAGTGCAGCTTCATGTAGTTGGGAACCAATGCCTAAGCAACCACCCACATGCTGTAATCAATAAAGTTGTGGCCAAATTATTGCCAAAAACCTTAAACTAATATTCTGTGTCCATTGTGTTTTATTGGGGGAGGTTTGGGGGTCTTCACATGCAAAAATCTACTTGCATTTATGCAAGTATATCTATGTGTGAATTGATAACTTTGAAGCAGTTCTAAAGAACCTCTGTGCTAAAATAGCACACAATTTAATTCTCAGGTCACCAACGTTGCCAGCACCAAGTTTGTTCACACCACTCTCCTCACTAAAGGCGAAGGGTAAGAGAACTGAGCTGCAAGAATGGCCCGAAAAACAGAGACTAAGACGATAAGCAGCGATGGAAAACCACAGTAGGTAAAAAGACAAAATAGTTGAATCACGTTGTTTTGATTGTTAGTTGTTCCCGAGGCAGCATGATGCATAAGAAGCATGTTGACTCCACGGAGTAGCCCAAGGTAAACATGGAACCTAACCACTTAAGTAACAAAAAAAAAATAGCCATGATGACTGTAGCTGACTGTTTACATAAGAACTGCCAGTGTTTCGTATGTGAACACTTCAGGCTATTCTGTCTCAAGGTAAACGCACACAAAGCCGGGATGAATGCAACCTTTAATATCAGCACTTCCTTAGTGGGTTGAGAAGAATTGCATACACTACCTAAATCTACCTAAATCAAGGAATTCTTCATTTTTAACTGTGTAATGGTTATATTTTCTAGGTAAATATCATGAGAAAGGAATGAGACAGAGGTGCCACCTTCTCCAGAGAATTCAGGGGGCTGGACACAATCCTGACATCGCGCTCGCAATGTCACCTGGTGTCCTGACACTCCTTAGCCTTTTCTTCTCTCAGGATATCTCACAAGGCAGGGGAAGTTTAGGATCAGAGTTTTCCTTCTCCTAGTTGGGCTGCCTTCCCAGGTTGATGAGCCCCATCTGCCTAATTTGTGGCCCGCCACTTATGCTGGATTACAGCTTCCATTATGGCGGGCTATTGGCCATGTGATAGTGATTGTGGGGGATGAGAGTTGCAAACCAACAACTGGAGGGTCACAAGTTCCCTATTCCTAGTTTCAAGATGCAGGAAACAGGATGAACGAACAAAAAGCCCATATGTACAATATGGCTTAGCACCAAGGGGTAACCCACAATTCTACCGAGAGTGGTAGAATTCTCTTACTAGGTTTGCCATCATTCATTGGTAGAGCACATGCTCTCCATGCAAAAGACCCCCCCCCCAATTCTCATCCTTTACATCTCCAGGTAGAATTGGATGCCATGTGAAATCCTGCAGCCATTGACCACTGCTCTGAGGCAACCTCTAGGTTCTTAGGGATGCTCTTGGCTCTTGGCGTAGAAAAAGGATGACTAACCTCTGGCTTTCCAGATGTTATTGGACTCCTGGTCCCATGCCAGCCACCATGACCAATGGGACTCATAGCCTAACAACTTCTGGAGGGCCAGAGGTACCGACCCTTGGCTTAGAACACCCTGTATCCTAGTGGTGACAAAGAAGGCAAGATGATAAGGTCCACCATGCCCTTGACAGTGTACGATCCCAAAGTTCTATAAAGTGACTGGGACTCCTTCTTACCAAACCTGAAACAAATCACATCTTCGTACAATAAGTAGCATGACCTTCAACTCTCCAAAAGTCGAGAAAACATTCAGCACCTAAAAATAATAATACATGATTCTTCAAGGCACTATGGAAATGTAATCCATTTCAGACACCATGAAAAAGCCCTCTCGTGCTGGTGATGACTGGAAAGCACAACTTTAACTGCAATGATAACACTGGCAAGTAGTGATAAGGTTCTTTTTAAAAAAAAAGAAAAAAAGAAATAGCATGAGCGAATATATAATCACAAGCAGTATATAGTGGCTAACTCCAAGTTGAGAGTGTGAGAGTTAACACACACACACACACACACACCACACACACACACACACATATATATATATATATATATAGCAAAATAAATAGGGAGGGGAAGACAGGAATGGAATTTAAACAGAAATTAATCTCATCTTCGGATAATTTGAATTAAAACAAAGGCTAATTTTGCCTTTGGCTTCCATATCTCCTCCTAATATGATTATTCACCAAGTGTTGCTGGCAATGGGAGAGCAATACATTTTAATAATCAAACAACAATGGTAAAAAAACAGAAACCAGTTAAGCTCTGATTCCTATGACTTGCCTGCCATTCCGCCAAATGTTTCCCTTGGACCGTTCGTGAAAAGCACGATGCTGAAGGATTCCTTTCATAGCACACATGAAAGTCGTATGTGTCACCCCAAATTAGGGACAGGCTGGCCAGCTCAGGGTTGCTTCTGCCTTTGCAGCAATTTCTGACAAGATCGATAGATATAGACTGCCTCATAACACTAAGCCATTCATCTGGCTAAAGTGCAGAGGCATGTGTACCTTTGACCTTAACAGATAAAGAGTCATCTCCCGTGGATGGCTGTGAATTTCCTACAGAAACAATGATTTCCATTACCTGTATGCTGATGCAACGTGGCAAGTGGCAGCTGGGAAAAAATACTTGTATCGCCCCCCTGTCTGCTTAAAACGTGTCGCATCTGGATTTGTGTAGATAAATCCACACATCGGTGCCACGTTGGCAATCTTATAGAGCTTATAATTGAAATTGCTAGTGTGAAGCAAGTCCCTGCCTGCATGAAAAATTGCATTTCTTCAAATATAATTCCTCCTCCTCTTCAATAAATAAATATATATATATATACTCAGGGTGACTATCAACATTCCTGAAAGACATACTTGAAGTCATGGATCACTGATTCCTTATCCCCGCAGTAAAGCAGGACTTTGTCACTGCCTTAAATGTGGATAGACCAATGCTCTGCATACAGGGGTACTCAGTTTAAGACTTAATCCATTCCAGAAGTCCGTTCTTAAACCGAAACCGTTCTTAAACGGAAGCACACTTTCCCTAACGAGGCCTCCCACGCCGGTGCCCTTCCACCATTCGGATTCCCTTCTTAGACCAAGGTAAGTTCGCAAACCGGGTTTTACTACTTCCAATTTTGCAGAGTTTGTAAACTGAATAGTTCGTAAACAGGGGCTGTTCTTAAACTGGGATACCACTGTATTAGGGTTCCCCTGGTCATAGTTTCACTCTAGACTTAGCATCTATAGAACTAATATGGATGGGGAGAATCATGAAGTTGGAGTCTGGATTGGCCGCTGACAAGGCTACTTAGGCTGCTGCAATCCTGTACCCAGCATGGGTTGCCATGTGTCCTCTTTTTCCAGGACACATCCTCTTTCTCAGGGGTAAATTTTTTGTCTGAGTGGATTTTTAAAATTTGCCAAATGTCTCTGGGCTACACTTTCTGGATGAGACATAGACATAACTGGTGGTTGAAGACTTGCTATCCTCTTCTCGTCTCTTCTCCTTCCCCCCTCAGCTATATATCACAGTTTCAATAGCCTACATTTAGTAGGGGTATTTAAAATGAGAGTCGTCATAGTGGCCCTCTTTTTTGTTCTTCAAAATATGGCAAACCCCACTTACTTGAGACTAAGCCCACTGAACTGCCGTTTATGTATACACATGTATGTGATTTTAACCAATAATCTCTGTAACATTAGAAGTCAATGTAGTGGCAATCATCAGAAGTCAATGCAGAGGTCAAAACTGTGAAATTACTAACTCACATTGCTTCAAAGACTTTCCATGGCTCTATCCTCAAAGCCTTCCATTTTCAGATACAGTCAGCCAAAGGGATGTTATGGAGTTGTGTGTGTGTGTGTGTGTGTGTGTGAGAGAGAGAGAGAGAGAGAGAGAGAGAGAGTGATCTCACTCCTGATCAGTCACTACCAGTTCAGATCCTATAAGCTTATTATTTTTGTTCTTGTTGTTATTATTATTATTTGTCATTCCTGCTTGTTCATCTAAACATAAAAGTATTCTTTCATCCATACACAAATGCATTAATTAATTAAACCCATATTATTAACTGAGTAGGGCTAGAACCTAGTTATAAAATTTCCTAGCAGCAAGCACCATTGAACACAGTGGTCTTCTCTCTAAATAATATGCAAAGGATCAGGCTGCACAGTTTCTTTAATCTGTTGACAGCCTTCGTTACACTCCATCACTTTATCACATTACCGTTAACACGTGCTAAAAGGGAAATCGCAAAAACTCTTTCTTGACTCTTTTTAGTCCTAGAACACAACACACTAACACAAGTCTTGTGACTCATTTGTACTAAGATTATCTTCAACACCCACACAGTCCTCCAAACTTAACACATCTAAAAGAAATCAATAGCTATCGAAAGGAAGCCAGCACTTTCCTTCTCATTCTTAGTCATATGTCTCCTGAATCAACTACAAAAGTCAATGTTGTTACGAATCTTCAGTAGATTTATTAACATTTGCTCTGTATGTGTACAAAACCTCAATACTAATATGTTATTATGAACTTCAGTTAGATATACGCACCACTCTTGAATAGATAGATAGATATATAGATAGATAGATAGATAGATAGATACGTGTGCATTTTGGGGATATGCATTGGTTCTGCCTGCATCATGAATTATGAGATGAATTAGGGTCATTTGAGGGTGGCTCTTGTATTTCTGAGTCATTACCATGTCTCAACTCGAGACAGATCAGGGACTTCTAAGTGTTGAAGTGGCTGTATGGTCTCAAACATATAGACGGTAAGGCTGGTTGTTTTTCCCCGCTCACTGAGAAATGCCAAACTGACTAGGAAAATGTCCAGAGCTTGAAAGGGTGTGTGTGAAGGTGTGTGTGTGTGTGAGAGAGGGGGAAATCTTGTGTTTAGCCACAGAGATCTAGTTTTTAATCAAAGTGAATTATTTCCCCAGTGCATTCCAACCACAGTGGTTGGGAAGGAATTTACAACTGCCTTTTTAAAGTGAACGTCTGCCCTTCCTATGCAAATTAATAGAAATATCTCCACTGTAACCTCCCAAATTTCAGGGTTCTTCCAGGGTGCTTCATGGGAAGTAATGGTTCCTTCTTCCAAGTCTTTCCTGGTGAGTTATGACATTTTTCAACTACCTTCTTCCCTCATGCAAATCAGTATAACCCCACAAATCAGTGGTGGGACCCTTAGCCACCCACCAACAGCCCTTGGAAAAACATGGGGTGACAGTTCCCCCATGCCAGTCTTTCTTGGAGTTCCATGCTACTTTCCCCCCTCCACCACCCTTATTGTGGGGTTACTTGATCTGTTTCTACTCCCTGCTCCCATGTTCACGAACACAGCGGCATTAATTTTCAAATAGGGAAACAGTGCATGGGCTGAACTCTGTACCACATGATTAATTCTAATGTCCTGATCTGCAACATTTTTTAACAAGCTGGCACCAGCCTACCCAAACCCTGCGTTGCTCTTCTTTCTACGAAGGTGAGGTTTAGGACTCCTATTGCCACATTCACCTTGAATGGCAACCATACCTCAGTTCCAAGCATCACAGCAGTATTATGTTGGGGTGTCAGGATTTACGATGTCCCTCTCACACCAAGACACAGCAAGCTGGTGGGTTTATTATGCTAAGATTTATTAGTATTTGCACAGTAGTTCAATCCAAGCTCACAGCTCAGTCACCTTCCGATGACGACGACATTGGACTCATTAAAGGGCAGGTATGTAAGGGGAGGCACTAATGTGTCCAATCTGCATGGAGAAAGCCTCAGAGCAAATGAAACTAGACCTCAAGGGTGAACCAGTACTTAGTAGACAATGTGGTCAACAGAAGAGGTTCAAAGACTCTCTCAAGGCAAATCTTTAAAAATGTAGTATAAACACTGACAATTGGGAAACACTGGCCTGTGAACGCTCCAATTGGAGAACAGTGTTTACCAAAGGTGTCATGGGCTTTGAAGACGCCCAAACTCAGGAAGAAAGGGAGAAATATGCTAAGAAGAAGACACGCTTGGCAAACCCTCACCATGATCAACTCGACCCGGAAACCTACGTCCCCACTGGGGAAGGACGCGTGGACCCAGAATTGGCTTCCATGGTCACTTATGGACTCACTGTTAAAACTGTATTTATGGAAGACAATCTACTCGGCTACGAGCGATCGCCCAAGAAGAAGAAGAAGAGTAGACAAACAAGCATCAAGAAGAGCAGACAAACAAGCATCTTTCTTCTTATCATGAGGAATGGGACCTAACCATTTGTAATCAGGCCCATGCTAGATATCTGGACAGGCAGGCAAAGTGTTGCAGTCCTTGGGGCAGTGTAGTCTGCTGTAAATATGCTTAACCACACCCATGATTAGCCAAGCTTCCGGATGCAAAGTGGCAAGCTAGTATCCTCCTGATATACCCCTTCTAAGGGTAGAGGCAACACACACAAAGAGATGATAAACTGTGTGTGGCTGCGTTCAGATAACACCTTAAGAACCTTCTTGTGCGGCTAATCTCAGACTTGCTCCTCTTTGTATGCCTAGAAGTCTTTCATGCCTAGCGCCAACCTAAATAGCCATTAGCATTTGTTAAAGGCTTATTTATTTAATGTATCAATGCCAGTCCTTGGAAACCTGCCCAAACAATGCTGGCAATCCTTTCCGTTTTTAAACTCACTGAATATTTGTATCTCGGGAGAATCGTTTTTTCTGTTATCCTTCAATTCTGTTTTGACCTGACCTTGGAAAGTACCTGAAACTAATGTGGATTATCAAGATTTTCTGAAGAGGACACAAGCTTAAATTCAAGCGGGGGTTCCCCCCCCCCAAACATCATGAGCACTTCATCAAAATAAAATAAAATGCCAATGTTATGAAATGAGAGAGGGGATCTAGAGTAAAGAGCACTGTAGGCTGATAGCACTTATGCAAATCAAACGGTTTTTCAACACGCTGTATTTAGGCCAGGATGAAACAAACATCTGAACGTATCTGTTCCCTCAGAAGAGATGCAGCTGGGATTTTGATGAGAAATCTCTTTATCTGTGTGTCGCCCCCCCTCCTTTCCCCTTTTTGTGCTGAACTAACAGCAGAAAAGTTTATCATAATGTGTGGATTTGCAAGGAACAAAAAAAAAGCTAATTCTGAAGCTGCTCAAGTGAAGTCAGAAGAAGTGAGGCTGAGAATACGGTAGCAGCAAAGCTGGCAAAGTCTGTGAATAAATGTGTTATAAAGGTTGAGAGGCGGTGCTGTGTAGAGGTTAGGGCACTAGATTAAGACCTAGGAGAACAGGGTTAAAACCCCATGAAGATCACTTGGGGGGGGGTCAGCCACTTTTCCTCAGCCTAACCTACCCCACAGGGTTGTTGTGAGGATAAAATTGAGGGGGAAAACCAATAACCATGTGCAGCCATGTTGAACCATGTTCAACAAAAACAACAACAACAGCAACAACAGATCTAATCCTTCCATTTTCAGGGAGATGAATTTGGCAATAATGTTTAGGGTGTCTAGGAAGAGGAAGGTTTCAGGATGGGGATAAGGGGAGAGGACTTGTTGTTGTTGTTGTTGTTGTTACCCCAGCCACCCTTGGCTGCTCCTGACAGAATATTAAAAACACAATAAAACCTCAAACATTAAAAACTTCCCTAAACAGGACTGCCTTCAGATGTCTTCTAAAAGTCACTTGTTTATTTCCTTGACATCTGATGGGAGGCATTACACTGGGCAGGCGCCACTACCGAGAAGGCCCTCTGCCTGGTTCCCTGCACCTCACTTCTCACAGACATCTCTTTATTCTTCACACACACACTGTGCTGTATAGCTCTCAAGTTAAGGACTATCCCCCCCCCCTGTAAAAATATTGGCTTGTTTATCTGTTACTTATATCCATACATACGGGCTGCTTGTTTTTTTCCACTCAAAGACCTTCAAAGCAGCGTACATGATTTTTAAAAACCCAACAGTGAAAGTTTATAAACATTGAGATACCCATTTTCTTTACCAGACAATGACTCTTAAGCAAAAGAAAAAAAAGAAGGGGGGGGGGATCAATCCTATTCCCACAACCTAGAAACATTGGCTTCCGTAAACCGAAGCTCTGAACTGATGCGAGGAAAACAGGGAGGGCAGAGATCAAAGCATGGAGTTGTTATAGCAACTGGCATTCGGAGAATAAGTCTGAATTTCATAAAAATACATATGGCATCTCTATATACAAAAAGAATAAACTGAGTAACTCATTTAAAAAATACTACATGTTTCTGTAGAGGATTCAGCCTGCTGGGTGAGCCAGCTTCATAGGACAAGTTTGCAGGAGGAATTTTAATATATCTCTTTATGTTGCTGGAGGGTGAGCTGTCTGAAGTGCCTCATGGTGGTTCTGCCTTGTCTTCAGGGGCCGGAGTTAGGATCACACTGAGCAAAAAGCATTCTAGGACAAAAGCGGGGCTCTTAGTTGGAATGTTTGGGTGTGTTTCTGTTCGGTACATTTGGTTGGGACTGCTGTGAAGAGTAGTTCAACTTTGTTAATCTCTTCCTCTTTGCTAGTTTGACTTATTATTATTTGAAAGTTTTATATACTCCAAATGTGTTTATTAATTGATAATCAGCAAGGCTACGAGACGTTACAGATGAAAAATTTATCAGAGAGTGGGACATATACAGAGTCTATGTAAAAGAACATTGTCAAAATATTAATTGGTTGGCAGATTTTGATTGAACTTCTGTGTGCAAACAGGATAATTTATAAAATTAAAGTAAGTAAACAACATGGAGAAATAAAGTTAAGTGCGTATTAAGGAATTTAATCTGGGAACATAATGGGAAGATCGGAGGTCGTGTCAAATTCAATTGCAAAATGATGTACAAAGCAAGTATCAGTTAAGGAATGAATGATTGTTTCTTTCTATGTTCATCTTTATTTTGTCTTTAACATTCACTGATTATTTTTGTTATACAATTTTCAACTAATAAAGAATTAAAAAATGTGTTATTGATTGTTGAGTGATCCTAATATAGAACAGAGTGTCCCTATTTTCATCTGAGAAATGTTGGAGGGTATGATAACACTACATTTCTCTTGCAGTCTGCGGCATTCCTGGCTGCCTGCAATTCTCGATCTGCAAAAATCTACGTGGGGCGAGTTACATCTGTCCTGTCCTGAGCTTGAATGGAAGTGTTGACTACCTGAGATTAGCACAGTCACAGTTGCTTACTTTTTTATTTATTTTTTAAGGGTACATGTGGCAAATCTGCCCCTTATAAAGTGCTACCAAAAAGAATTTTATTATGTTCCCCAGCTTTGGAGCCAGCTGTTGTATGTGACGTCGGGGAGGGGGGATTTCTTTATATCCTATCACCCGTGATTTGTGACCTTTTGGTCAATTGTCTGTCTGCCTGCCATAGTGTATAATGCAAATATGCCCAGCTGAATTCTCCATCATGATCATATCAAAGCCTTAAAACATCATAGGAGGAAAGGTGCATTGTAGTGCAAACTATCAATTGATTTTTAAAAGATCACATCAGTATCAATATAGGCCAGCAGTCACAGCCACAAAATGTTTATACACCATGGACCCAAACCTGCCCAAACCTGTTTTTCAACACATCTCTCAATACTATAAAACCTTCCACTGAATAAAATGAAACGCTTAGCTGAAACTGCAAGTTTTAATTTGATCCTATTAGAAGATGTTGCCGTGGAAGCAAAGAATGATTATATTCCTTATATCCCATTTGTCCCACCTGAAAGTGAGGGCTTAGACTGACATATTGTTGAAACACCTAACACTCCAGTCTTAAGCATGTTTATTCTGAAGTAGTTTCCTCCAGTCCTATGCGGCTTAGGACCCTCGTACCTAAGGGACCGCCTCTCCTGGTATGTCCCGTGTAGGACCTTAAGGTCCTCAAATAATAATCTTTTGGAGGTCCCGAGCAACAAAGATGCTAGGCTGGCCTCAACTAGGGCCAGGGCTTTCTCAGTATTGACACCGACTTGGTGGAACAATCTATCACAAGAGACCAGGGCCCTGCGGGATTTGGCATCTTTCCGCAGGGCCTGCAAGACGGAGCTGTTCCACTTGGCCTTTGGGTTGGTTTCTGTTTTATTGGTGGGCTATTTGAAAATGAGACTGCAGTTTTAATTTTGAATTTTTAAATTTTTAGTTTAATCTGTATTTTAAATTGATTGTTTTTTATGTTTTTGCTGTGATTTTACTTAGTGTTAGCCGCCCTGAGCCCAGTTTTTGGCTGGGAAGGGCGGGGTATAAATAAAATATTATTATTATTATTATTATTATTATTAGAACTGTAAACTCATCAGGTTACGGACGTGCGTTGATCTTAGTCTATGATGTACAATTTACATTGATTGTGCTATATTGCATCTTTATAATTTGTGAGCATCCACATCATATACTTGAAGCAATCTTCTCTTATGCTACTTAATCAGACATATAAAATACACAAAAACCGTGAAAGACACTACAACATGAACTACGAGAATATTATGAAAATATTTAAACTAGAAATGAACCATTGCTAGTGAAATGAACCACTGAAGTGTTGGAGTTGTTTAGTCAGGGTTAATCTTGTATACCTCTTGATGAAGTCCGTTCCTTGATGAAACCGTACCCGTGAAATGGGGGACAACAAGCTAGCCACCCGTCGGAGGACAGACGAGGACGCCTGAGAGACTTTGCACTATCACTTTACAGTATATACATATTGCACATCAAACTCTGCACCTTCAGAGCTGATCATTTGGACAATAAGCCATAGACCATGCCTTTGAGTAGATACTTGCATACATGTTTTATGTGGTTTCAGTCTGTTTGTTGATATAATTTCTAGTTTAAATATTTTCATAATATTTTCATAGAGGAAGAAGAGGAAGAAGAGTTTGGATTTGATATCCCGCTTTTCACTACCCGAAGGAGTCTCAAAGTGGCTAACATTCTCCTTTCCCTTCTTCTCCTACAACAAACACTCTGTGAGGTGAGTGGGGGCTGAGAGACTTCAGAGAAGTGTGACTAGCCCAAGGTCACCCAGCAGCTGCATGTGGAGGAGCGGAGACACGAACCCGGTTCACCAGATTACAAGACTACCGCTCTTAACCACTACACCACACTGGCTCTCATAGTATTCTCGTAGTTCATATTGTAGTGTCTTTCACGGTTTTGTGTATTTTATATTGGGTTTTCATTACTGTATTTGTCTGTTGGCTTTTGCATACTTAATCAGACATGGTTGCCCTCAAAGAATTCTGGGAACTAAAATTTCATACCCTCCAACATTTCCCCAATGAAAATAGGGACATCCTATTGAATAATAATAATAATAATAATAATAATAATAATAATCCAACATATATAAAAAACATAATAGAACATTAAACATTAAAAAGAACTTCCCTATACAGGGCTGCCTTCAGATGTTTGCTAAAGGTTGTATGGTTATTTATCTCCTTGGCTCACGGTTGCCATACTCTCCAAGATTTTTCTGATGAAAATGGGGATGTCCTATTCCACCATCACCATCAAAATCATAATCATTATCATTATCATTAAACACTAATAATACTAAATACTAATAATACCCTGCCCATTTGACTGGGCTGCCCCAGCCACTCTGGGCAGCTTCCAACATTTATTTTTTTTAAAAAAAAAACATAGTAAAACATTAAACATTTGAGAGAGAAAAATACTTCCCTATGCAGGGCTGCCTTCAGATGTCTTCTAACAGTTGTATAGTTTCTTATCTCCTAGGCTCTTGTTGTTGTTCAGTCGTTCAGTCGTGTCCGACTCTTCATACCCTCCAACATTTCTCCAGTGAAAATAGGGATGTCCTGAGGAAAAGCAGGACATTCCTGGGTCAAATCAGAAACTGGGGCGGCTTCTGTAAATCCGGGACTGTCACTGGAAAATAGGGACACTTGGAGGGTCTGAAATTTGTTACCGGTGCTGGGAATTGTAACTCTGTCGGAGGTCTCTGCAATCTTTAACAAACTACCTTTCCCAGGATTCTTTGGAGGAAGCCATGACTTTTAAAGTGGTACAAGAGTGCTTT
Organism: Lacerta agilis; assembly: GCF_009819535.1. Classification (NCBI taxonomy): domain Eukaryota; kingdom Metazoa; phylum Chordata; class Lepidosauria; order Squamata; family Lacertidae; genus Lacerta; species Lacerta agilis. The sequence goes on along the minus strand of NC_046327.1, from coordinate 9,609,303 downwards.
AAATAGATAATGTGGATGTGACCCAAGCTGAAAGAAGCTATGAATCATGTGTTGTGATCTAACAGGGACTCTCTAAATCCCCTAGTCTTCCTGTTACTGTAGAAGGTGGTGATCATCAAACAGTGCGCAGGGACACAGTGCATGGCTGACAATATGAATTCATCTTGATGCTTCACAAATTGTGAAGGCTTCCAGAAATAAGATAACCATCACCTCACCTTCATAATGCTCTGTCTTCATCTATCTGTGTAACATACTTTGCATACTTTGCACAATACAGCATCTGTCGGCAGCATCTGCTTCCAGCCTGGCATCAGCAAATCACACATGATGCTCTGTGTCTCCTTGTGATGACAGCATTATGCACAAGAGGTTTATAATATTATGCCATCATAGGTTCTTCCCTATGTCAGGTAGCATCTCCCAGATGCAAATGTGTCCCAACAGCTTTTGACCAAATTAAAATCTAAGCATTTCTACGGGTTGCCTGTGGTTAATGTTTTCGGTCTTACCTCAAAGCAGATTCTTAAATACGTGCAAACATTTGGTGTGTCTTTATGCAGTGTTTTATTCTGGGGGGTACACACAGGGCAATCTTAACCATAGGCACCAGGGGTGCAGGGCGCCCGGGCGCTGGGCTCTCAGGGACACCAGGCCAAGAATCCAGGGCCCAAGAGTTGGAGTCCGGGGAAGAGCCTGCCTGTTGGTTGGAGCGCCGCAGCCGGCTCTACTGCTGGGGGCAGCTCTGTGCCGCGAGTTTGGGGGCAAGCAAGCCAGTGAAGCGCTGAGGAGGGCGGCTGGTTCCGCCCTCCTGCATGCCTGGGATTGGTGTAGGGCAATGGAGAGGCCCACCCAGCGCATGCTGCTTACACCACAAGGTGCCTGGCTTCGCTCAGTCGCCAACGTTGACACCTTGGGCTGGTTTGTTGTGCTGGGCTCATGTTTCCTGTTTTCTTTTCCTGAGCAGAGATAAGCGTGGTGTCAGCTCCCTAAAAAAAGGTTGACAACTCAGAGGAACCTTTCCTTTAAAAGGGTCAACGACTTTGGGGTCCCCCCCCCAAATAAAGGTCGACATCTCTGGGCAACCGGGGGGGAGGGGTGTGCACCGGGCGGATCTTTGCACCTCAGCGCCGCATATGCTTAGGACGGCCCTGGATACACAAGGGTACGCAGGGCTGGCGCGCGCGCACACACACACACACACACACACAACTTCATGATGAGTACCGGCACCTTTTTCTCTTGAAATGAAAAAAAAAAAGCATGTCATATCACATTCACTATGTGCAGGTGTGTGGATGTGACGTCACACATCTGCATTGTGGCTCCTCTTCCTCCTCCTCTTCGCAACCAGCAAGGCACCCTTTTCTGTGGGGAGGAGAGATACTCTGCCTCCATTTCCAAGCCCACCCCCACCCCCCTGTAAAAGGTTGCCTCACTCGCTGGCTGCAGAGGACAGAACTGAACTGCTTGTCTCTCTGCCTTTTCTCACTGACTTTGTGGGTGCCCACCCCCCACAATTGTATTATATTATATTGGCTCCTATGGTGATGTCCATTCATGGGCATACTAGTACTATTTTACAGATGATGTTAAGGTGACTCTTGTAATTGGGCAAGCTAAATGGTGTACTTACCCAAAATTTCCAGAGCACGGTCAAAACATTCCACAAAACCTGTTCCCAAATTCAAAGTGGGATTTGTTTTATAGGTTCTGATTCTTTCCAGGTCTTTATTAACTGATGGGTCTAAATAAATGGCATTTAATAAATGACATACTGCACTCCACCCTGTTCTGTGCTTCTGGTGAATCTTATTCTGGGTGATTTAATCAATTTGAGATTGTTAGGTACAGTGTTTTTTTCTTGATGTATAGGACAGACTAGTTTCTTCCAGAGATACGACTTCCATGTAATTTTCTGAATACATTAGGCCAGAGGAACAGGTTGCAATGGGGGGAGAGAGAACATTATTTCCCACTGCTTCAAATGTGGATTGTTAAATTCTTTAAGTATCCTGAAGCTCTGCCATTGCTTCATTTTCCTTTTTCCCCCTCTTTTTTTTGTTCCTAAGTATTCTTTTTAACAGGTACAAAATGCAGAGCAGTAATAAGCCCTAAGCTTATTACTTAAAACATGGTAATGTGCTTTAATTTTACACTGTTAAGGAGATTTTCATGCATTATCAGATCATTGTCAGGCATACAAGCACATCTGCCCTGAATGGTGTCATCTGAACAGTTTTCAAAGAATCCTGCAAGGTAAAAACGAAATCAAAGGAAGCTGCCTTCTATTCTTCACATCACTGGTTGACTGTGCCTGGATTTTAATATACCACAGGGAAGAATTTTCCAGCAGCCGCTTGTACCATATGTGGATTATTCCATTATAGAGGGAACATTTTATTGCTATTGCGGATTATGTTCAAAAGGCTGAAACTAAAGTTGTGCCTGAGCGCGTTATTGTGGATGTTCCACTGGAAGAATTAGGAAGTGTTTTAATAAATGAAGAGCACAGAGCTGCCCTAATTCAACAGGGGCATATTTTTTGGAGTTTAAATGCTTTGAAACTATGAACTTAACTGTTATTTTAAATATATATATATATAATCATTTGGATAGATCGGGTCCTCCCTTACAGAGGGCACGTATTGCGGTGAGAAATGGCAACCAAACCCTGTGTTGTGGGACTTACGGTGTGAGCGCCATTCCGAGCAGTCTGGAGCTGTCTCGGCTCCGAGACAGCTCCGGTGCCTTCGGGGATTGGAGCTACTGCGGGCTCTGTTAAACCACGGGAAGAGCGTCCCACGGTCCTGGGTTTCTAGCGGGTGCCAGAAGTCCCGACCCTGCTCTCAAGCAACCCTTATAAAAGGGAGGCTTGAGCGAGCGGGGCTCCGGGACGGCGCTGAAGAAGCCACCTCTAACCGAAGGCACGAAGCAGCAGGAACTGCCAGATTTTGAGCGCTCCGCTTTTCCTCAATTTGGATCCAAAACAAGGACAGAGCTTAATTTGAACCTAAAAGTCCGAAATTTGGCTTATAATAAATTGATGGGATTGGGGTGGGATTTTTATATTGTGCACACATATATACATTTTATACTTGTAAACCGTATAGAAGTCCCTTTGGCAATTTAGTGGTACATAAATATTCTTTAATTGATGCATCAGCTGACTTGGAGTTGGGGCTTCTGCTATTACCAGAAAACCTATTCCTCAAAAAAGATTTGTTAATACCAGAAATAAGAGTTGGAATATCTTCCAGATTTGTCACAGTTACATTGAATCCTATGTATTCGAGAATATATAAAAATACAGTTAAATAAAGGACAGTATGCAAACTCGCTCTGACAGACAGGCTATATTAGGGATATCATACTCACCTCGGTGGAAATGTCCAGGAAAATCCATGTTGGAAGTGTAGATTTTGGTAAATTTCCTCTAAAATAGCTCAAAACAATTTTGCGAAAGAAAGAAAGAAAGAAAGAAAGAAAGAAAGAAAGAAAGAAAGAAAGAAAGAAAGAAAGAAAGAAAGCTCAACAATATGGCGACCCTACTACCAGTATATAATACTAGATATCCAGCATAGGCCTGCAAGACACTATTGTACTTCAATTTATTTATTTTTTAAAAAACTGCCAACAACATGGAACTGCAGATAAAAATTCTTGAAGGAAAAATACTTTTCATTTCAGCAAATCATTTGCTGCCTTTTTGCAAACAACTGAAAGCTCGTCCCCCCCCCTAAATTATTTACCGTACCCATTCATTTTAAGATTTAAACTATTTCCCTCTTTAAACAGGGAGGCCAAAGTGGCATGCATATAAAGATAAAGATATAAAAAGGACATCAAAGAAACATTACACAGCCTAAGCATAATAGCTTCAGATATAATATAAAACCAGAAAACTGCATAAAAACCAAGTACAATAAAAATTGGAGCATATTTCAGTAAAAGGAAAGCCCGTGAATGCCTTTCTAAATAAAATTGCAAGCAGCCCAACCGGTGGGTGCTGGGCCAACAGGGTCAGCCTGCAGGGCATAGATCCATATGGAACAGAAAAAGAGAGTATAATGTGGAGGGGGAGCCATTATGGTGAGGGCACAACAAGATCCCTTTTCCCTAAAATCCATAAATTGGTCTGCAGGCAACAAGCATTCCCCTGGAAGAATACTTCCTCCACTTTCCTTCAGCTGAAAAAGGGGTGTCTGTTTTTCTGCCTCAGTCTCAGAAGGCTTTAGAATGTCCTTAGAGTGTTGGTGGTGGGGTGGAGCTGAGCTTTCAGGAGAACCTAAGAAGAGCACATAGCGCAGTATCTTCACAGTGGCCAACCAGAAGACTACTGGAAGCCAGCAAACAGTACCTGAGTGCTATAACAACAACAACAACAACAACAACAACAACAACAACAATATTTTATTATTTATACCCCGCCCATCTGGCTGGGTTTCCCCAGCCACTCTGGGTGGCTCCCAACAGAATACAGCGGTACCCCGGTTCTCGAACGTAATCCGTTCGACTTCCGAAACGTTTGAAAGCCGAGGCGCAAAAGGGCTGACTTGCAAGTTCAGTTGGAAAAAACTGGAAAACATGCAGTGGAAGCCATTCGACTTCCGAGGTTCGAAAATGGAAGCAATTACTTCCAGGTTTTTGGCACTCAAAAACGTGAACGTTTGGCTTCCCAGACGCTCGAAAACCGAGGTACCGCTGTGTTAAAAACACGATAAAACATCAAACATTAAAAACTTCCCTAAACAATGTTCTCGCTGTGTGTTATTTCCAGCAACTGGTATCCAGAAGCTTACTGCCTACCCTTGTTGTTGTGACGTGGCTTAGGGTGGTGTGAGCAATGTGTTCTTCTTCTTTCCATTAACTGGTTTTCCAGCACTCTGCAGCCTTCCTAGCTGCCCAGGCCTCCTGATCTGAAAGATCTGCCTGGGACGGGTGACCTCATGATGTCTTCTCCTGGGCTAAGAACAGGAACTTGGGGAGGCTGCCCATCTTTGCAAAGTTGTATCCAGCTCCAAATTCAAAGCTTAAGGGGAGGCTTTTTAGATGGGAATTTGAAACAAAGCTGTCTCATCACAACTTTCCAAAACTTACCAAAATAAGACAACTTTTGAAACTGAAGTTCTTGCCTTTGATAAATCTCTGCAAGAGCAGGCTAAATCCCACAGAAGCCAAAGCTAACACCACTCCCGACTGCAGTAAATGTTTACTAAATTCAGAAGGGAATAGCACTATTAATATTCATTATTTATAGCTGCAGAATTCACAGTTAGGCAAAAGTCATTGATTTCTTGTGTTGATAATATATTAGATTTGACTGATGGTTTCCCACCCATCTGAAGTATCACTTGCACTGTGTATATAATTAACTGATTATAGATATGCTTCTTACAAGATAACATGGCGTTCTTTAAATAATCTTCGGGAGAAATGAAAATGCTAAGGAGTAAACTTATTGTCCCTACTGAAATGTGCTGGACTGGACAGAGGAGGAATGGTGGAGACTGCATCCTACTCCTGAACCTTCCAGAGAAGAGGAAGACAGTATGTACAACAGTGGTTTGCGGGAGGTCATAGCTCAGACGGAGATGAAGGGCAAAGTTGGGAGATAATGGGAGGGGGGGAGGCAGAGCTGGAGCAGTGGCTGACATGTTATCACTAGAAAGCATTCCCACCCCCCTTCTCCTAGAACCCGGTGAGCATTGAAAGTAGGAGAGCAAAGGGCTAGAAGACAAATGGCCCTAAGCGGCCACCGTAAGATGGGTGGTGCTGTTGACGATTGAGGAGAGAAGGGGGCTGGAGATTACTGGGAGCAATGCAATTACTCTAAGAGGCAGCATTTCCAAGCCTCTCTCTGTGAATATTGAATAAAAGACATTGGTAAGAACTTCCTTGTCTATCTATTCCTGGCAGCCTACAGTGGGGGAGGATCAGATTCCCTGTCGCCTGACAGTGCCTAACATAGAACTGTGAATTCCTATGGTGAATGGGGTGGATGGGAACCATGACTCACTTGTGGAGCACTGGACACAGAAGGTCTTAGGTCCAATCCCTGTAGTCTCCAGTTAATGCTAGGAGAGAGCGCTGTCCGAAACCCTGGAGAGCGGCTACCAATTGATATAGACAATACTGAGATTGATGGGCCAATGGTTAGACTCAATGTAAAACAGTTTCCTTTATTCCTAACCAAAGGCAGCTTAGCAACCTCATCCAAAATCCTACCAGCAGAGCAGAAATGGGGGTGGAGATGCACTCTTGCACTACCCTGTCTATGTCCCCCCCCCCAAGAGTTTCTCTCATTTGGGGTGGGGACTTTTCCAATCAGTTTTATCGAGCAGCTTCAATTGGAAGGCATAAATGACAGGGGCTTGATTTTTTTTTTCAGGCGAGGGTACAGCTGGCTTACCAGATGGACGTGGTAAAAGTGCCTGCAGCTCAGCATCCTGGAGTAGTGCTGGTTCTAGGAGTAACTGAATCTGCAAACCCAAAGTGCCTCAGAGGAAATGCAACCCCATTGGGGTAGGTTGCATACCTCTTCCAAGAGCATCAGATCCCATAACCAGTGACACCTTATATGGATCTTATATCTTATTTCTTATATGGACACATCTTATATGGATTACACTTCTCATATCACTGCAACTCTCTGGCTCAGTCTGTTGAAAGATTGTCAGGCATTCAGGATAGAAAAGAGAGAAGTATGATTCTTTTCAGAAGACTGCTCCAGATGCCCTCATCATGTGAAGTGAGGTGGGTGACTATAGAAAACAAGGACTATCAGAGGCCATGATGTAGAATGGAAGGTGAGAGGCGCCGAATTTTGCCATTGCACAGGGCACCACTGAAATTTGAGAACCCAAAGTCTGCCACTGGGACTATGGAGCAACATCATAGAATCATAGAATCATAGAGTTGGAAGAGACCACAAGGGCCATCCAGTCCAACCCCCTGCCAAGCAGGAAACACCATCAAAGCATTCCTGCTTTGGGAGCTGGGTATGTTTAGCCTGGAGAAGAGAAGGTTAAGGGGTGATATGATAGCCATGTTCAAATATATAAAAGGATGTCATATAGAGGAGGGTGAAAGGTTGTTTTCTGCTGCTCCAGAGAAGCGGACACGGGGCAATGGATTCAAACTACAAGAAAGAAGATTCCACCTAAACATTTGGAAGAACTTCCTGACAGTGAGAGCTGTTCGGCAGTGGAATTTGCTACCAAGGAGTGTGGTGGAGTCTCCTTCTTTGGAGGTCTTTAAGCAGAGGCTTGACAGCCATCTGTCAGAAATGCTTTGATGGTGTTTCCTGCTTGGCAGGGGGTTGGACTGGATGGCCCTTGTTGTCTCTTCCAACTCTATGATTCTATGATTCTATGATTACAAGTGATATTAAAATCCTTCTAATGCTGTTATGGAAATTGTTTTGTGGTGTTTGTTTGAAATACATGCTTGTTTATTTGTTGTAAATCGCTTTGAACGCAAGTGTGTGTGTGTGTGTGTGTGTGTTTGTAAACATGGCATACAAATAAAAGGAATGAATGTATGAATGAATGAATGAATGAATGAATGAACAAATAATTTCTGCATAGAGGTACATCTGATGCCTTCTCTGGGGCGTCAGTGAGTGGTTTTTTATCCAGCAGGCTTTAGATTGTCTCTGTTGTGTCTTTTTGTTTCACTGCCTTATATTGCTTTTTGATTAATGTAATCATAATATGTTATACGTTTTTAGCATTATTTTGTTTATTTGTAATATTTCTTTGTAATATTTCTGGATTAATACTGATGATAGTACTACTACTAGTAATAGTTTAGCACAATACCTTATTAACATTGAATTTATGTTCTTATGAGCATAATACTCTGGACTACAATTCCCCCTGCTCTTCAGAGTCTAAAATGAAACTAAAATATCTAAAATTAAGAACCTATCCGCAATCTGAAAGGGTGCCTGCTAACTTTTTCTACCAAACTGAAAACTTCACTGGTACTGAATCATAAATGTTCATCTTCATTAAAAAAAAAAAAACACAACCATCCTCGGAGCATTCATTTGAATTATTCCCTTTCATTAATTAAATCTTTTTCAAATATAATTAATGCTTTACAAATACACCTTTGGAAAACTAGTTTCCCTAAAAGAGTTAGTGTTTTATTATCTCTGCCTACTTGTCTTATTTGCAGGCTAACAATATCCCATTTTTCTAGAAGCTGGTAATGAAAACACATGAGATTGTTAGGGATTTATATAGATGGATTTGGCAGCCATTTAATATTTACTTAGATTGTAAGATATAATTAGAATTTAGAGGTCAGTTTCTCAGAGAACAAGTCAATCTTAACAGAATAAATGTTTGTTCACTAATTCAGTCGTGGATAAATTTTGATGTGAGACTAGAAATTGATGTGATTTGTTTATTTTGAATCTTCCAAGTGATTTTCAGCTCATCCCCATTATTTGTTTTATAGTCTTATGAACTGCAACACCAGCCAATAAGCACAGAGGATCACACTGAAAGACTGTTGCAGCCTAACAGTGGGGGCCATTGGACCAGAAATAGCTGTTAATCTCAGATCCAGGAAAGTGGCACTATCATATGCACTGGCAAGAGAGATAACTGTTAGGAAATTCCATTCCATCTTAAGTTGCAGACATGTGACATGTCTGTTTACACACCAGCACAGATTGCTGGGAACTTCCGCTGTGTATAGCTTTCACGACTCTCTCTGAGGAGACAAAGGAGAGACATGTTTTTCTCTGATCTGATTTATGCTCAATAAATCCGCTTGTAAATATGCTTTCACACAAGCCTCTCTCGCCACTTCTGTTGCACAGTGGTTTCTGCTAATATAGCGTGCTCAGGCTTCAGATAAGTCTGGGTCACTGATTTAGCGTCACACCAGAGACCAAGGATTGTCCAGCAGGTCGCCTGAAAGGATGTGATCCAGCTGGGGGCTAGCCAGCTGGCCTCCCGACCCCCTCTGGATGCTGACAATAACATGGCAGGAAAGGATTTGCTATACTCACCATGCCCTCTATAGAATCACCTATGGAGCCATCTACACCACTGCAACCCTATTTGTGTGATACTCAGTCCAAAAACAAACATGTTTACTGGATGGAAGTTCGGTAGGGCATGCCTCCTAGCAAGCATGTTCATGATTGCTAGCACCAGGGCTTTTTTTTCCAGCTGGAGCTCACCAGAACTCAGGTGTGTGCCATTGCCATTCTAAGAGAGAACAATGGAGAAGTTCATGGTGAACTCCAGCACCTTTTTCCCTAGAAAAACAGCACTGGCTGGCACTATATAATAAGAAGCTGTGGCAAGATAAGAGCAATGGAATCCCCTGTACTTCCATCACGTAATGTGTCATCGTAGTCATAATAGTACAAATGACTGTGTATACTCCAGCAGAGATAAGCAATTGTTGCATTGCCTGTTGTGTATACTCTTGTTCCTCAGGGAACATTGTTCAGAACTGTATAAGCCATTTTTGATTGGTTCAAAATGTTTTGTTACATTTGCATCCAATGCTAGCTCCAAGCAGCATAGATGAGTTCCCAAATGGATTGCAGTTCAGATTGCTGCTTGGAACTACCTCGGTCATCTCTATAACTTTGCATGAAGCATTTCACTATCTGCACCTCACTTTTCATTATAGCAAATTTTAAAAGCAGGCTATGAAATAACCACATGCCAAATGCCATCTAGTTAGTTCCACATCCAAGCCAAGATCTGAACCTGTGTGCCCTAAATCAGAATTTCCCATCTTCTAGATGTTGATCTCACCACCACCCCAGTATTTTGGTAGATAGATATAAAACAGTGGGGTCTTCAAATGGGAGAGAACATCCTGTTTTTATGCCAATACGTTTCTGAATGTGGTGATGGATATTTGGGTTTTGTGTGTGCTGCGGGCAGGACTATGATAAAGCATCTTAGAGAGTTTGGGGTTTTGGAACATGGGATGCTTTCTTATGGAGACCTACATGGAAATGCTAAGGACTTCCAGGTTTTTTACCTGGAAGACATATCAGTAGTAACACAAGAAATATTGTGGATATATTGGAAAGACTTGAAAAAAAGATAAATACAGATGCTCTACTTATTTTCATTGATGCAGAGAAGGCCTTTGATAATATTGCTTGGTGTTTTATGAAGAAAAACTTGGAAAAGATGGGAGTTGGTCAAAGATTTCTAAATGGCATTAATGCTATTTATACAGAGCAAAAGGCTAAAATTATAATTAACAGTGTAATATCGAAAGAGATTAGAATTGAAAAAGGAACGAGACAGGGGTGCCCGGTCTCCCCACTGCTATTTATCACGGTCCTGGAGGTTCTTCTGAATATGATCAGATTGGACAAAACGATAAAAGGAATAAGGGTGGGAGAAAAGGAGTATAAACTTAAAGCCTTTGCCGATGATTTGGTGTTATCTCTACAAGAACCAGAAAGCAGTGTGACCAGAGTGTTAGAGACAATTGAAAACTTTGGAAGAGTAGCAGGATTTAAATTGAATAAAGCCAAGACTAAAGTGTTGACAAAAAATATGTCACCATCGCAGATACAAAGATTACAAGACCTCACTGGATTGAACTTTGTTAAAAAGGTTAAATATTTGGGGGTTAATTTGACTCCAAAAAACATAAACCTGTTCAAGGACAATTACGAAAAATTATGGCAGGAGATAAAAAAGGATTTGGAAACATGGACTAGGTTAAAGTTATCCCTTATGGGCAGAATAGCGGCCATCAAAATGAACGTATTACCAAGGATGTTGTTCCTATTTCAAGTGATACCGATTATAGATAAGTTAGACTGTTTCAGGAAATGGCAAAAGGATTTATCGAAATTTATTTGGCAAGGGAAAAAACCGAGAATTAAATACAAGATTCTTATTGACTCTAAAGAGAGAGGTGGTTTTTCCCTACCGGACTTGCGGTTGTATTTTGAAGCAGCTGCCTTTTGTTGGTTAAAGGATTGGTTTAAGTTGGAAAACACAGATCTGTTGTATTTGGAAGGACATGACAATGTGTTTGGATGGCACGCATACCTTTGGTACGATAAAGTAAAGGCTCATAAGGCTTTTAAAAACCATATAATTAGAAATGCCTTGTATCAGGTTTGGACTCGCAATAAAGACTTATTGGAGAGAAAGACCCCCAACTGGATTTCGCCAGTGGAGGCGAAGGCCCATAAAAGACCCAACATGCCTGCGAAATGGTTGAAATATGCAGATATATTACAACAAGAAGGTCAAAGCTTTAAGTTAAAAAGCTATGACCAAGTAAAGGAAGGGGTGTACGATTGGTTGCAATATTACCAAGTAAATGAAGTCTTTAAAATAGATAAGAAAGTTGGCTTCCAGGTAGAAAAATCTAAGTTGGAAACAGAACTTTTGGATACAAACTCCAAAAATCTCTCCAGGATGTACAATTTGTTGTTGGAGTGGTATACGAAAGATGAACTGGTAAAATCCGCAATGATTGACTGGGCAAAGGATGTGGGACATAACATTTTGTTTTCAGATTGGGAAAGATTGTGGAGGGAAGGTATAAACTTTACTGCTTGTAATTTGTTAAAAGAAAATGTGATGAAGATGATTTACAGATGGTATTTGACACCAGTTAAATTAGCTAAGATGTATCATGGATTGAGTAATGAATGTTGGAAATGTAAGAAAGTAGAAGGTACCTTCTATCACATGTGGTGGACGTGCCCAAAGGTCAAGGACTTCTGGGAGAAGATATATAATGAGTTGAAAAGAGTGTTTAAATACACATTTTCTAAAAGACCAGAGGCCTTCCTATTGGGTATCTCCAACCATGAGATACACAGAAAAGATAAAGTGTTTTTTATGTATGCCACAACGGCTGCAAGAATTTTAATCGCTAAATACTGGAAGAGTGAGGAGTTACCGACTGTAGAGGAATGGCAAATGAAGACAATAGACTTTATGGAACTCGCAGAGCTGACCGGGAAGCTTCGTGACCAGAGGGAGGAGGTGGTGCAAGAAGACTGGAAGAAATTTAAGGATTATCTGAAAAATCGTGAAAGACTGGATGTTTGAGTGAAAGCAGCTGAAATATAGGCATTAGCTATACAATGTTAGATATTCGGATATAAGAAGGAAAGAGTGAATAGGAGTAGAAGATAATATAATATAATTAAATAAGATGTTGTTATTGATGTGTTATAATTAAGAATTAGAGATAGAGACAAGAAAGGTTTTAACCAATAAGCATTATTATGACTGTGAATTAGACTGGTTAAGAAACTGCTAAAATAGATTTATTAAGTACGCAGATAAGGGAATGGGGGAAGTCCTATAACAAGATTAGAAATAAGGATACAAAAATTAGGAAAAATTTTGTTTTTGTCTTTTTTGCATTGTATTGTTTTGTGATTGTTTTTATTTTTCTTTGTTTTGTTTTGTATGTTTTCTTTTTCTTTTTGTAGTGTAGTTATGTTGTTGTGTATTTTTCTATTGTGTGTTTTGAAAAACCCAATAAACTCTATATATATATAAAAAAAGGAAATGCTAAGGACTGAAGCTGAGGCCTTTTGCTTGTAAATCATGTGCTCAACAGCCCTTCAGAATTGGTGAGGGGTCACTACAGCCACAGACCCACCAAAGAAGGGCAAGCAAACAGCAGCACTAGGATTACATTGTGGGTCATAGAATCATAGAATTGTAAGGTTGAAAGGGACCCCAAGGGCCATCTAGTCCAACCCCCTGCAATGCAGGAATCTCAACTAAAGCATCCATGACAGATGGCCATCCAACCTCTGCTTAGAAACCTCCAAGAAAGGAGACTCCATAGCCTCTTGAGGGAGACCATTCCACTGTCGAACAGCTCTTACTGTCAGAAGTTCTTCCTGATGTTTAGTAAGAATTTCCTTTCTTGTGACTGGAAGCCATTGGTTTGAGTCCTCCCCTCCGGAGCAGGAGGAAGCAAGCTTGCTCCATCTTCCATGTGACAGCTCTTCAGATACTTGAAGATGGCTATCATATCTCCTCTCAGTCTCCTCTTTCCCAGGCCTAACATACCCAGCTCCTTCAAGCATTCCTCATAAGGCTTGGTTTCCAGACCCTTGATCATCTTGGTTGCCCTCCCCTGTACAAGTTCCAGCTTCTCAACATCATTTAAAAACTGTGGTGCCCTGAACTGGACACAAAGCTCCAGATGTGGCCTGACCAAGACAGAATAGAACGGTACTATTACCGTACTTCCCTTGATCGGGACACTATACTTTTGTCGATCCAGCCTAGAATAGCATCAGCTTTTATTGTTGCTGCATCGCATTGTTGACTCATTGTAGGTCCACCACAATGAAGTTTGTGGCCCACCAAGACCCCTAGATCCTTTTCACATGTACTGCTAGTAAGCCAGACAGTGTGGCAAGGACAGGGGCAGAGGAAATAATGGGCTGATGAATAAATGTGAATGTTGTCTTTGGTTCTTCAAACTCATTCTTACATCTCTATCCTCCTTCCAAGCCAATGAAAAGCATTATCAGTAGACACATTCCAACCAGTCCAAAAAAAAAAAAAAAACATTCAGTGAGGGTGTTCATCAGGACTTATGAGCGGTGTGGCATAGGAAGATGTGGAGTCTGGGGAGAATTCAAAGGACCAGACAGAGTCAGGCCTGAGGTTCTCCCTCCCTAGAGTCGAGCTGCAAAACCTCTGACAGCTAAAAGGAATGGTTGAACTCCACCTCAGTACTCCCAACAAGCAAAGTGGGTTTTAGTTCCTGATCGTGTGTATTATCCCAGTATGGCCATATGGCCGAGACCTCCATTCACTTTACCCATATTTTGTGAGAGATAAATTAGTCCTAGAATACCATCTGATTATCCATCTGTAAATAACTTTAATATGCAGCTGTATATGAGACATTAAAATTAAATGAAGATATTTAGCCAAAATTTCTTCAAGGAAAAAAGAAAAAAGAAAATGAGCACAGACTTCTCACATGTAATCATTAAAGCTTTTAAGAAGGTAGGACTTTTCAATATGGCAATAAAAAGTAATGAAGCTAGAAATGTCACTGATATGACAAGGGAGAAGGACAGAGATATATTTCATGGCATTAACAAGGGTCTCTGCCCAGTGATACATTGTCCAGGTTTCTAATTGCCACCATTGTTCATTACCATCATTCACTGAGTAAATCTACCCACATCTGACATGTCAATCTATATTATCTTGCAATGACAGCTACAGGGCAGTTAAATCAAATTCAGAGGGAGAATACTTATCCCTTGTTGCAAACTACCATTTTAATGCATATCAATGCTTCATTGGAAGGAGGAATACCATCTGCCTTGAAGGAGGCAATGGTGTATCTTCTCCTTAAGATAACTGTCACTGAGTGATGAGTAACCAATTTGGGGGCAAGGTGCTTGAGAAGGTGGGGGTGGAGACACTCCTTCAGGTATACTGGACCGAGGCCATTTAGGGCTTTAAAAGTCAGCACCAACACTTTGAATTGTGCTCGGAAATGTACTGGGAGCCAATATAGGTCTTTCAAGACCGGTGTTATGTGGTCTTGGCAGCCGCTCCCAGTCACCAGTCTAGCTGCCGCATTCTGGATTAGTTGTGGTTTCCGGGTCACCTTCAAAGGTAGCCCCACATAGAGCGCATTGCAGTAATCCAAGCGAGAGATAACTAGAGCATGCACCACTCTGGCAAGACAGTCTGCAGGCAGGTAGGGTCTCAACCTGCGTACCAGATGGAGCTGGTAGACAGCTGCCCTGGACACAGAATTAACCTGCACCTCCATGGACAGCTGTGAGTCCAAAATGACTTCCAGGCTACACACCTGGTCCTTCAGGGGCACAATTACCCCATTCAGGACCAGGGAATCCTCTACACCTGCCCGCCTCCTGTCCCCCAAGAACAGTACTTCTGTCTTGTCAGGATTCAACCTCAATCTGTTAGCCACCATCCATCCTTCAACCACCTCCAGACACTCACACAGGACATTCACCGCCTTCACTGGTTCTGATTTAAACGAGAGGTAGAGCTGGGTATCATCTGCATACTGATGAACACCCAGCCCAAACCCCCTGATGATCTCTCCCAGCGGCTGCATGTAGATGTTGAAAAGCATGGAGGAGAGAACCGAACCCTGAGGGGAGGCGTTTCCAGGGGAATTGGCCAGGTAAGGGGAGGGACCATCCAGCCCACACAATAGAAGGCGTAGCTTACCTGGGGAAATTGTGGCCAATTTTAATCCCATAGCATGTTGTTTTGTGTCATTATTCTGCTCAGGGGTCACCTGGGTTTTGGGGGACTCTGCCTGTCCACGCAATATCATTAGCCACAACAGCATGATTTTCTGAAGTTTCAAGAAGAAGCAGGGTAACTTATGCAGAGCTTTTCTCCATAGCTTCACTATCAAAGTCTGAACAAATGTGGCATGTACATTTAACAATAAGAGCTGACCATTTTTCTACCTATGTACTCCACAGATATAAATTAACCCAGATGAATAATTAATTATATCTTATTACCTCATTTACTTAATTACAACATTAATATTCATTAAGTTCAATTTTTTGGGAGCAGTATTAACATTTTGGTAATGCTCCAATAGTCTCATTATCAGTTCTTACCCATCACTTATTCTGAAAGTATTAACAAAATAGTAATTTTACATTTTCTTATGTAGATGTAGAACTTTTTTAGTTTCCCTGAACCAAAGAACCAACCAACACTTCATGGAGCTATTATTCCTTTCTGATATCTAGGTTGCAATCCTGTACTCACATACTTGGAAGTTGACCCTGCTGAAATGCATAGGTAAATGCATTAGGTCCAGTCGTGTCCGAATCTGGGGTTGTGGCGCTCATCTCGTGTTACTGGCCGAGGGAGCCGGCGTACAACTTCCGGGTCATGTGGCCAGCATGACAAAGCCACTTCTGGTGAACCAGAGCAGCGCTCGGAAATGCTGGTTACCTTCCCGCAGTACCTATTTATCTACTTGCACTTTGACATGCTTTTGAACTGCTAGGTGGGCAGGAGCTGGGACCGAGCAACAGGAGCTCACCCCGTTGCGGGGATTCGAACTGGAAGGGTGCCTAGAGGATGGAAGCTGTATGCCGGCTCCCTCGACCAGTAACACGAGATGAGCGCCTCAACCCCAGAGTCGGACACGACTGGACCTAATGGTCAGGGGTCCCTTTACCTTTACCACCATGCAGAGTTTGTTGTGTCAAGGAGCTGGGAAGCAGGTGTCAGTCCTATCCTTTTCTATTCATGGAATTCAGTGGGACTTTGCATAAGTGTGTATAGAATTTCAGCCTATGAAGAACATTTCTCTACTTACTTATAAGCATGCTATTTGCCTAGTTGGAGGATGGAGCAAGCTTGTTTTCTCCTGCTCCATAGGCTAGAACCTGAACCAATGGATTCAAGTTACAAGAAAGGAGTTTCTGTCTATACACCAGGAAGAACTTTCTAACAGTAAGAGCTGTTTGACAGTGGAACAGACGCCCACAAGAGGTGGATGATCATCTGTCATGGATGCTTTAGCTGAGATTCCTGCATTGCTGGGGGTTGAACTAGTTGACCCTAAGCGTACTCTACAATTCTAAGTTTCTGCTTAGATATTTGCCTGGTGTCTTTCCTGGAGAGCCTCATTGCAACTATGAACTCAGTCGCAAAACTCTCAAATGACATGTTTTGTGTTTAACTCCCCATTGCTTCTACTTTCCTCTTTAATGCACTGAATTATACCAAGTGATACATTTGAACCAAAATGAGCTTCTCTGTAGAAGAGGTCAAGTTGTGTTTACTGGGAGACCCAAGAGATGTAAAACAGCAGCAGCAACACAACACATGCATATTGCTCGAGTGCCACTTTCTGTATTGTGTTCGTTTTCACTCTGTTTGACTGAGCTGGGCAATAGCAGGCTCCATATATCTTGATACTTGACTGCGGGTGTTGCTTAAGGTTCAGCAGCAAGCAAGTATTGTAACAGCACAGCTGAAATTACTTTCCCGTTTATTACCACAGTTTACTTTTTGATTCCTTAATGAAAGAGGCGCATTTAGTATTCTCTCGGGAGACAAGTGTTACACCAAAACCCTTTGCTTAAATTGCTCTGGCTCACGCAGCAAGTACCCAAGCAGAAAATAAAATGTCACTTTCGACAAGACTACTTAGTTTGTTGCAGGGAGTGGCGTTGGTGGTGGTGGTGGGGAGATGTTATTAAATAATTCAAGCAAAAACAAATGTAGCATTAATTAATGGGGCAGAGGAAATGCATTTAATGTTGCAATATTTCTGAAAGGCTATTAGAAGGAGCCTGAAGATCTACTCAGCTTTATCCTTAGTAAAAGTTATGTATCGTGTAATGTAGCATAAATATATTTGTGACTAGAAACTATTATGGATTGGTGATTTGAATGTTAAATGTAAGAGTTATTAAGTCTAGCTGAAAGCCACAGAGCGAAATTGAAAGGGAAACCTAATTCATTTCCTGCTTAACATCAACCCTTCTTGCCGTGCCATGAAATGGCTCTGAACTTAAAATTTAACAAATATCATGCAAGGTAATCGAAAAGGCAATGCTTGTTTTCTTGTTGTGAGCTTATTTTCATTTACTTTGGATAGTTCTGGGTACTGAGAATTTGGTCATCACTCTTTCGGGGTGGAATGGGGTTAGCTGAGTTAGTTTAGATCCACTGATCTAAACCTTGAACTGGTTTTATCTTTTCTACAACACAGAACTATGAATTCAGGCTACATAAATTGGAAATTCTCATAGTAAATACCGTTGTGCACAAATTGTTCCTTAAGTGCAGAGTGAAGAAGGGATATGCTCCTGTGTTGAATCCTTGATAGCTCAAATTAATGGATTTTGGGTAGCGGGGCAAGAAAACGCCTCTACCTGAGACGGGAGGACCACTGTTGATCACAATTGACGGTATTAGACTAGATGGACCAATAGTCCGATTCAGTAAAGGGTCATGTGATGATACTTTCCATGGAGGCAAAGCTTTTAGGACATTCTCCCATTTCTTTGTTTAAAATGTGGGTATACAGTCTGGGCTGAAGTACATGTATAATATATAAACATATAGATATGTGTTGAAGCGATATGATTGTGTCCTTATGTTGTCACATGAAGACACTTAATGCAAAAGATTTAAATACTAGAATTGGTCTACTAACAGTAAAATTCTAATAAAGTTTATTTTAAAGTTTATAAAGTATAAGGTGATTCCATATTATAACATGACCAACGCATTACTTAAGCCCAATTCTGTACACCAGAAATGCTTGTAAATGAAGCATATGGTTGATCCTGCACACTTCTGATATTTGTTTGTTTGTTTTGCTTTCACTAAAAACTTCATTCGCTTCACTCTTCATTCATTAAAATCGCATTTGTTCTGTTCTTCACTTGCAATTATTTCATCTATGTTTTATTTTCTGTTGCTTTTAGTGGAAGACCTAGCTGCTTTCCTGTTACCCAGAATGAGTAAATAATGAATTTATTTGCCATTCTGAACTCATTATTCACTCCGGTATTCATTTTGTAATGAAAAACAAAGAAAATGAATGGCTCCATTCATTTTGATTTTTCATTCATTACAAAATGAATACACACCACAACTAGTGATCAGTTGGGAGCTATTATCATGCGGCAACAAGTCCTAGGTCTCTCCCACTCATCATGACTATGTGCTGTCACAGGCTTCCATGACAATCCTATGAAGTCTTCAGCATAAAACAAATAGATGAACAAGTGGGGGGTTGGGGGTGTTCTGTCTTGACTGTGCATGTTTTTAGCAACCCATTCTTCTCTAGTGTTTTGAAGGATGTGTTTTGAAAGATGTATTTCATGTGTTTCATCAACAAAGGTGGGTTTACAGGACTTGTTCTCCAATTCAAAAAGCATATAGCTAATCAGAGCAAAAGTAAATATCATGGTATCCTTACAGTTCCTCAGGATACTGGGAGCACTAATTACCTTTTGGAAACCATTTTTTTGCTGTATTGGCAGTATGTCTGGAACACTGGTTCAGTTTTTAATTAGCTGTGTTAATACAGATTTTATGTATGTAAAAAAAAAAACAAATGCCATCACCTAAATAAGCAGAAAGTAATTTAAAAAGTCTTGGGTTAACAAAAATTTATACTTTTGCAACATTGCATTTGTTAGGCAATTTGTAATAAATTGCAAGAAACTTCCTTTGTGCTTTAATAAAAGCATCATTTTTTTTTCTGATGGCATTTGTGAATTGTGAATATAAGAATGTTTCAGTTATTTATATCTGGATAGTGATGCCTTCACTATTTCTTCATGCATCTGCAGCGGGACGATCATATTTTCTCTTTCAGCATCAGTTAAACAGGCAGATTTAAGTGACTGTTGCACAACAAGTCCCTCTAAAACGGTTAGTGGGAAGAACGTGGAGACCACATCATAATGCCCTTCTGTCGTGCATAGAAAAAGAAAAAGGCAAGGACAAGAGGACATCCCAAGTCAGGGCATCAGGGACGAACGAAGTTGTCGTGACACTGGGGGTGGGGCATCACTACATAGGGCACATGTGCAGCATCGCTATGTACGATGCATGCGCTGTACGTAGCGACACTCCACATGCGCTCTACATAGCGGTTTTCTGGCAGCGCTGCTCCAGCGCCATACAGACGGTGCCGGAATCCTCTGCTCGCGGCTGTAGCCGCGAATGGAGAATCCTCCACATGTGGCTACAGAGGAGCGATGGCTGCTCGCTCTGCTGCAAGCCCCCGCAAGGTGCCTTCTTGTCACCCCCCCCCCAAGACATGGCACCCGGGGGCGCACCACCACCCATTGTGACGCCACTGCAGGCCATCTGCACCTAGCTGACAAGTGTTCAAATTCAAGCAACAAGATCTTTCCTGTATTTAGAGCTACAGTTATACCTATCTGAAAAATCAATTCACATTGTAGACTGGATCCTGTGCTTGTCATCTGAGGCCCTTCTCTGTATTGGAGGCCCATCCCATAGGGTTTGGAGGGTGGCAACAAGAGAACGAGCCTTTTCTGTTGGCTCCCCGACTGTGGAATGCTCTCCGCAGAGAGGTTAACCTGGCACTATCACTACCTGTCTTTAGATGCCAGGCAAAAACATTCCTCTTCACTCAGGATTATGGCTATTACATAATCTATGGTCTGTGAAAATGTGGGGGAGTGGACTGTTATTATGATACTGATTTTATTATTAGGCTGTCAGCATGTTTTTTATTATGTTTTCATCATTGATGTTCTGTCATGTGTTTTTAATGTTGTACACTGCCCTGGCATCTTCTGATAAAGGACAGTGCAGTGGTACCTCAGATTACGAATTTAATTCGTTCGGGAGGTCCGTTCTTAACCTGAAACTGTTCTTAACCTGAGGCACCACTTTAGCTGATGGGGCCTCCCGCTGCCGCCGCACAACCAGCATGCAATTTCTGTTCTCATCCTGGGGCAAAGTTCTCAACCCGAGGTACTACTTCCGGGTTAGTGGAACTTGTAACCCAAAGTGTTTGCAACCCGAAGCATTTGTAACCCGAGGTACCACTGTATATAAATTGAAATAACAAGAAGAACAACAATTTGATGTACCAAATATACAGATTTAATATTCTCCAGTTGGTTTTGCAACTGCTGTTGCAGATTTTTGCACTTATTACTTTGTGAATGGATTGTATACAGGCTACATACGTTTCTGAGTGTCCATTTGAATGTGGAAATGCATCCTTGCGTGCCACACTGCCATACCCAGCCATGAGTAACTTATACCTAGCACATGTAAGATCAGGATACCAATCTTGTTATGCAGCATGGGCAGACATTGAAAATAGCAGCACAGGCTGGCTGGGCAACAGTAGTGTGTCTTCTCTGCTCTCAGCTGTAGGGAGAACTCAGTGACATATTTATTTATCATGTAACCCAACCTGACTGGCTATGTGGTTCCATCATATGATCACATTTAGTACATAATCACTGACGGTCTAGGATTGTGCAAAACAATGATGCATTTCTGGCAGGAGTGGGTGGTGGAGAGATGGTTATCAGAAAACCAGCAGATCAGGTGAACAAAAGCTGTTAACAGGTGTAAAACCTCAGGCATTTGGGTGTAAAAAAAAACAAAAAAAACCATTCTAATGTATATTTTGACAATGCTAATAATATGTAAGATTTTCAAACCACAATTTTTCAGGGAAAGATCAAACCCTTTAAGTGCAGTGCCAACTTAAAGAGAATGCAAAATTTGGACGACTAAATTGCTACAACATGCAGAGTCTTGTGCCATCTGTCTTGCAAGTTGTTCACAGTTATGCAGCGGGCAAATTTGTGATGCAATACCAAATTTCATGACGATGTGCATCCGCTGTTATCAGCTAACGAATAAGCGTAATATGATATTGTCTCTGCAGTGATCTGAAATACTGTAATCTTTGTTTAAGTTTACTTGGCCGAAGCTGAAGTTTTTTTCTTAACATTTATGTCGGTATTCTTGGGAGAGAAATCTCTGCATCCATCTCCAATTTCTCCTGTCCAGGCACATGCAATCTTTTCTTTACGGTACGTTGTTTCTCCCACCACCAGGAAAGAAAATAGGAAACTAATGTAGCCATCAATACTTCCTGAAGCAAGAAGCACACTTTCTAAAGGGCAGATGAAAACTGGTCCACAGTAATAATCATAGCACTTAAGGTCTGCTCAATTTTTTTTTTTTAATGTTTATTGCTTTATCTTGTACCTACTGTGTTCCTACGGTGGCAGCCTAGAGAACATATTAGTCCAAGCACTGATGCAGCCCACAGTTCAGTTAGCAACACATTTCAGCCACCAGGAGTGATTGCTAGCATTCAGCAGACAAGAGTTAACAAACTGTAGCCACCCAAGAAGGCTTGCTGACTAAAACACGCAGTGGGTTTGGCTTTCAAATAAGCTCCCATTTGAGCAACCTGTCAGCCTAAATTCTTGGTAGCCCATCAGAAGCTGACACACTCTTCTGGAGCATCTTCCACACAATCTTTGTATCTTGCTCACTATTACTATCAATGTCTAAGGTACAAACTTGGGGCGGATCTACACACGGGGGGGGAGGGGAACGCTATAAATAAGTCAGACATTTAATCGTGATAACAAAATTTTTAAAATGCTATGGAAAATCACAAAGAATTTTTTTTTGCCTTCTGGCGTTGCATATTTATAACGCATTCAACACACTGTTTTTGCGTAATGTAGATGAGTCCCTAATCTAGAACATGCCATTTTCCTAATTCCCAGACCTGAGAAACCCCATACCCTCTATCTTATTCAGATTAAGTTTCAGTTTATTGGCCCATCGCCGCATCAACTCAATGGTCCAGCTCTGCAAAGCCTCACCTGATTAGAAATAGAGCTGAGTGCCATCGGCACCTTGTACCCCAAATCTCCTGATAACATATTTCAGAGGCTTCATAGAAATATACAGGGAGATAAAATTCATGGAACTTTTTTTTTTAATTGCCTCATAAAATACCTTGTAATTGATTGAAGCTATCGTTTCCAGGTCTCATAGGAAATAAAAACTGAGTCTGCAGTGAAGTAGTGTGTGAGAAATAGGCCAGTTCAGGCAGAAAACTAGCTTTCTCTTTTTTATGGTTGTCTACATGGAAATGTGACATGAAGGCTGGAAACACCAACCTCGCTGTGTGGGAATCCCTTGCGGACAACTGCAGTGCCTGGAGACAGTCAAGTGACATGCAGCCACAGCAGTGACCAGAGGAGGAATGACCTCTGGGAGGACCACAGAGAGGAGAAACACCATACTGCAGCAGCAGCAGCAAAAAACAGATGCCTTCATTTGCTTCAGCTGCAACAAAACATGTCTCTCCTGTATTGATCTCTACAGCCACAACAGGTGCTGCAACCTTCCAACAGTTTGACCTCCATTGTCTTGCGAGATGGATGGGTGCCAACAAAAACACGGAGTACAATTAACACATAGGGAACTTGTAAGCAAACTACCCATGTGAAACTTGTGATCGGTCAAGGGATATACCAGTACATGTTTGCATGTGTGTGTATACAGGCACTGATGCTATATTCTGCATAATAAAATGACCCCAAATTTGAAGGTGTTGGCAAATGAGTTTGCCCTGAATGCAATATGATTATACATCCCATCATTACTACATAGTAGTAAAGTAAACAAGCACGAATGTCCCCTATTCAGATAATAAATGCCTGTGCACCTTGGGGAAAAATTGAAATATATATCATGCCATTTTCTGTTCAGTTAAAAGAAAATAAAGGCGATTATTACTTAAATGCCAACAACTAGTGCTTATTCTGTTGTTGTGATTGTTGGAATGTATGCCTACCAGTGGCGAAAGCATTAATATGTGTTGCAGTCACTTTCAATATTGAGAGCAACAAATCAAAAGGGAATGTTTTGCCCTATAAGTTCTAAACAAGAGATTTCTTAATGAGGACAGAGAAGGTGAGCAGGCTCCAGGCAGCCGTACATTAATGACAATAAAAAGTGGGATAATCATTGGTGTGGTTATAACCAGGTAAGTGATTATGTGTAATGGAAATTTCTTAACAGATTTCTGATTGAAACGTAGGATCTTGTTTTGTTTTGTTTTTCTTCTCCAATGCTGATTAACACAGCAGAACAAGTTGTTCCTCTGGAGCAGGTTATGTTCTGGTCACATACTTGCCCCTGGAGTAATCTCACCGAAATCAATGATTTGGGATTAAGTGCTTTGAGGAATCTTGCTAAACTGTAAGAGCTTTGCTTACAGATTTTGGGTTGATGCTGTAAATTGTTGAAACCATTTTCTTTTTTCTTTTCTTTTCTTTTCTTTTCTTTTCTTTTCTTTCTTTTTCTTTCTTTCTTTCTTTCTAAAACAAACAAAATAAATACATCCAGTTTCATAAATGGCATTTCCCTCTCCACCCTCTTTATAGTTCAAAGCTGCTTTTTTCCAGAACATAAAGTGACTCCAATTTCTAATTTAAGGGAATATGCTGAGCAAAAGCTGAAAAAAAAGCTTATACATGCGGCAGTCGGAAGAACAATATAAGAACGGCAAGTCATTATTGTCTCTCTGTTCACTTTGCACAGGTCAAGCATCTTCTGTTTCGCTCCTTACCTATTATTTGCCAAAGGAATTACAAAACATCCACTTGGCGAGCACCATTAGTTATTTTCCAAAAGATATGTTGCTTTGAGATCCTGAAGTCACAATGGTGGGAAGAGAAAAGAAAAGGAAAATATGTGAACAGCCGAGCACATCCATTTACCCATGTAGGCTACAAAATCCAGCTGCAAAAGACAGACAAAACCATTGCTTTGATATTCCATATCATATTCACAGTCAGCATTCTGGACCCAGAAATGCTCAGTAATCTGTGGAGAACCTCATGCTGTTATGAGTGGCCATAATAAATTTGTCAAGGGTCAAAAACAAAAGAGAGGAGAAACCTGCCACCACAACAACCACTAGTATATAGCTAAAGTAAATCTAACACACTCCATGTGTAATATTGTACCTTCAGACTGCAGTGAAGTGTTATCTTTGGGGAAGAATAAGTTGACCTCTATTATTGCGTCAACTTGCAGAATACACTCACAATAAAGCACCAGTCTGGAAGCAGCCCAAACAGGTATTTTTTAATTTTTTAAAAAAACACCCTTGGAAACATTCTCCTTAAAGGGGGATCTGACCTTTCACAAAGCTGGCCCTGGAACTTCCTACATCTTGGAGAAGTAGAAGATGAAAAAAATAAAATTAAAAAAAAACATAACAGCAATTTTAATTGCATTCAAGGAGTACTAGAGAATCATTTTAAAAAGTGTAATCATTCTCCTCAACATATGGTACTCATCCTTTATTAGGTTTACATTCCTTGACTTTTGCACTCTTTTATTGTAGCTAAATTGTTAGCTAATGCTGGTCTTGGGCAGGAAATATTTCCCTAACTAGCACGGTAATGAAGCCATTTTGCATATGCTGCTCTACTGTTCCAATATAATTAACAATCTTGTTTGTTAATCCAGAGCATTTTTTTCGCAGCCCTTATGGTATTGGGCTTGCATTGTTTATCACACACTCTCTGCAATTTTTACAATAAAAAATCCAGTTATTTATTTCAGCCAGATTCCTCTCAGTCTACCATTGTGTGTCATCTTTTTTCAAGTGACAGATACTTATCCATTTTTACAATGTCCAAATAAAAGCACTGGCCCAGTTTTTATTCATTTGGTGTACTCCAGTTACTACATGTGCCACTAGGGCAAGATTTCAAACACTCTCTCTTCATGCTCTTGTTTAAAAAGGGTTTGCACTAATCCCCCCCATAAATATTGGCAATTCATTCAATGGGATATCTAAGGTGTGGTAAAGGGACCCCTGACTGTTAAGTCCAGTCGCGAACGACTCTGGGGCTGTGGCGCTCATCTTGCTCTATAGGCCGAGGGAGCCTGCGTTTGTCCACAGACAGCTTCCGGGTCATGTGGCCAGAATGACTAAGCCGCTTCTGGTGAAACCAGAGCAGTGCACGGAAATGCCATTTACCTTCCCTCCAGAGCGATACCTATTTATCTGTTTATCTGTTTATCTGTTTATCTATTTATCTACTTATCACTTTGACGTGCTTTCGAACTGCTAGGTTGGCAGGAGCTGGGACCGAGCAATGGGAGCTCACCCCCTCATGGGGATTTCGAACCGCCGGCCTTCTGATCGGCAAGCCCTAGGCTCTGTGGTTTAGACCACAGTGCCACCTACGTCCCAGAGAGCCAGGCAGCACCTGCGGGTCTCAAACTGCTGGAAGCGTTTGGGGGATCCAAGCAATGCATTGGTTGATGGAACCACTGAGCTAAGCTTCATCCCCAACATCTTCAGGACCGTTGACCTTTTCTCCTGACCTGTACACCATGTTGCATGAGGAAGATTTGCAGGGAGCTTCTACTCACATTTGCTTGAATGCAGGTAGGTACCTCTCCACAAGTGGAGATCCTGCTTTGTCAGACCCTGCCCTGGCCCATTCAAGCTTGTGCAAAGACAATGCAACTACCCTTCATTCATGCTCAGCAGGGCTGGCTCAGGATTTCATCGTTGCCATGACAGCTATGAGGCTGCCCTTGCCTGACCCAGGAAGCAGGGCAGACACTGGATCTATCCCTTCACCCAATAGGTGATTGTTTCTGTGAGTGGAATTATCATCACCCTGTTGTCATGGACCAACCATTTCCTCATTAAGTGTAATCTCATAGTAGTAATTCCCCTTCCCTTGCATGGTTGGGGAACCAATTAAGATGGCCCTGGATGCTCTGTGGGATTTTCAGGCTAACATGTCAAGTGTCCCTGTCATGGAACAGTGAGATCAGGCACACTGATATGATCATTCCTGAGTACCCTCTCCAACCCCCTTCCAGAAACAAGCCTTTAGGAATGTGTTCTTGATATTATTTCATTATTATTATTTCTTATATTTGTATGCCACCCTATACCTGTAGATCTCAGGGTGGCTCACAGCATAAAATCACAATATAAAGGACAGAAAATATGTAAGAATTTAATGACACAATCTTCATCATACTGAAGCTAGAAGCTCTCAAAGAACACTGCTTACACAAAATTTATCAGTAAAGGAACTTTAATTACTGGGCTTCAAGAAGCAGCAGTCATAAGTTTACCTTAAGATGATGTTACAATTAACGAGTGATATCCAACTACTTTCCCCACTCTGTTGGAGACCCTCTGGAGCAGAATTTTGGGTGCAGTGTGGGCACATAGGGCTACCAAAGGAGGGGGAATGGCACCCCTCTAAAAATCCCCCTCCCTTCCTGTTGCGTGTGAAGACCCCCAAAACCACCCCCAAAATAAAGACACAATAGACACAGAATTTAGTTTAAGGTTTTTTGGCATTAATTTTGGCCACAACTTTATTGATTACTGCATGTGAGTGGTTGGCTTAGGCATTGGTTCCAGACTACCTGAACCTGCAGGGTGGCAGGAACAGGACTGACACTGGGCACCACCATATGTCAGTAAGGGAAAGCATACTGGGGGAGCGAGGACTCCTTCGATCTCACAGCTCACCCCAGATGCTCCCAGGGGCTCTGGCATGGTCCTAGCCCCTTGACAGGTTTTGGACAAAAACAAGGCAAGCCCCTGGATTCATTTAACAGAATTCCCTAGCAGCAGCGATGGAGGGGCAGGCACAGCCAACCACATCCCCTCCCCAAAACATTGAACCAAATGCCTAACCGCCAACCTAACAAAGTTGTGATGATTTGCTACACGGTAGGCAAAAACCAAATGGCAACAGCCAATCAGTCAAATGGCAAAATTCCTACCAGTCCCCTGCTCCAAAACAGATGACCCCAAGACAGGCATAGCAAGGCCAAAGAACAGCCCTAAATATAGGGTGGGACACCCGATGCATGTCGCAGGAAAGAGAAATCTCCCAGCAACATGCAGCAACTTAAATAGTCCCTCAGAAGCCAATAGACAACCCAACAGGCAAAATTTCTACCCCAACAACCGAGGGGTGTGTTGTAGCTATCCAAACGGTCCCGCCCCACAGCAGGGAGGCAGTTTAGGTGATCTCACCGCAACACGTGCCCTCCATGATGGAGGACACAATTTCTGATGATGAATGTCTTCTATCAGTAGAGGGACACCTTAGCATGTTCTCCTAGTTGCCAATTGCTGTCACCTACATAAAACAATATATGCTCAAATTACATATTGGGAGCTAAGAGAACCACAACCAGAACAAAGCATGCAAATTAAATAGATTTTGGCACACTGGTCAGTTGGTTCCTCATTGCAGAATTTGAGATCTCTTGTTCTATAGACTTTGGAATTTCTTGACATCTAATTCCCATTTCTACCCCCATCATGTAGTTAACTAGCCTTAGCAGATCTTTTTTTTTTAAGTCCTTGGAAGCTGGAGGTTTTTTTAAACAGAGCATTATTGTTAAAAAGGCGGAATCTACTTAGCACAGGAATGGTTGCATCTGACCCAAACATGACAAATTCATGAAGGATGAAGCTATCAATAGCTATTATATGCTTCCTCTGGGCCAGAGACAATGTCCTTCTGATTACCAGCTGCTGGAAACCACAGGAGATGAGAGTGCTGGTGAACTCATATCCAGCTCACATGCTTTTCATCTGGCTGGCCACTGCGAGAACAGAATGCTGGACTAGATTGGCCACTGGCCTGAACCAGCAAGGATATTCTTATATTATATTGTTCTTATTTTTCTGTTATTGTTCTGAAGTCTAAAGGGTCTCCTCATGCTGCAGCTAAGCAGGACTGGGCTCTAGCCAGTGCCTGGATGGCCGACGGACTTGGAACCACATAGACTTCTCCTTGGGTTCCATGACAGAAGACTATTGGGATGAAAGAATTGTTCACAAACGTTTATACTGAAGTATTTCATTTCCACTGATCTAATGCTATGTTCACTATCAGCCTCCCTCAAGCAGACTGATTTAGTGAGAAGGAAAATGAAGTTGCCATCTTTGGACCAGACTTACACTGTGGCTTTTAGCTACTGGGTAGGAATTGCGGTGATGCTGTTTTGGATTATTGGTTGCATAAAACAGCAACAATAGGAATTCACCCCCTTCTAAACAGCTGACTGAAACCAGCAGAGATGAGTCTGTTTCAGCTATTTAAAAAAACAACAACAACAACAATCCAAAGAGTTAACTGTAAAGAGATATATGTAGGAATTGTTGTGGGACAGGGAATGCCTGAGTTTTAGGTTAGCCCTTTGCCTCTGAAAACTCAACAGAACCAAGAAGTTTTTTCCAAAATATAAGGCACTTGTGGGAGATAAAAGCTCCCTTTGAAATGTTTGAATGCAGCTTTAAATTCATTAATCACCAATTGAGCTGAAGTGTAATTTATGCATATTTTTTACGATGTGAAATGTGCCACTGTAATTTCCATTGTAGTTGTAAACAATATCGTTTCAAGGCTGAAATCAAGGAAATAAAGGGCTAGATAATAACTTTTAATGTTTCCCTAGAAAATATGGCAAACATTTCTAATAATAATAATAATAATAATAATAATAATAATAATAATTGCAAATGTTTGGGTGTTCACATATTCATCACTGTAAAAGAGGATTTGCATCATCAAAAGACAATGGTATTCTGCCTAACATTTGCACACACATATATTTATGCAAATTTAGAATAAATATTCATATTAAAATCAAAATACATGGAAATTACTAGAGTGGGGAGGTGTGGCCAAGGGACCTGTGTGCCTGCTCTCCAGGTGCTAAATGCTGGTGAAAAACTTCCACTATCACTTCTTATGGCTCTTTATCTTAAAATTAACTTCAAATAACCTTCAGTCTGTCTCCCATTGTTCCTTCTTGGCTTTACCAACCCTTCTTCCAACGGGAAGCATCAGATTTTATGGGCTGTTCAGGAACCTACATCAAGGAACTTTCTGAACTCTGGCAAGCCTGACCTTATTCCTGCAACTGTTGGCTACTCATGTATGCTCTTCCTTTATAATTTCCCCTTTCTTCAATATCTTACACATGCCCTTCTTCAATCTCAGCTCATCTGTAAGATCCATACCTGTTTCTTTAGATGCTTCCCACTTTTCTTTCTTCTTGGAATTGTCTACATTGTCACCTGTAAGGAACTTGTAGCCATGTTAGACTCCCTTTTCTTTTAGTTCCATGGGTTCCATGTTTAAGATTAAATTTTCTACATCTTTTACCTTTATCCATCTGGTATATAACCATAAGTATCACAAATAATTCCACATTACAAGTGTCATTACACCCCTGCCAAAAAAAATTTAACTGTTTAGAGCAGGGGTCAGCAAACTTTTTCAGCAGGGGGCCGGTCCACTGTCCCTCAGACCTTGTGGTGGGCCGGACTATTTTTTTTTGGGGGGGGGGGGAGAACGAATTCCTTTGCCCCCACAAATAACCCAGAGATGCATTTTAAATAAAAGGACACATTCTACTCATGTAAAAACATACTGATTCCCAGACTGTCCGCAGGCCAGATTAGGAAGGCGATTGGGCTGGATCCAGCCCCCGGGCCTTAGTTTACCTACCCATGGTTTAGAGTGGTCTTTTAAGTAAATTACAAATTTACTCCAGTCTTTAGAAAATACTTGATCTTCCTGAACAAAATAAAATAAAAAATTCTTTCCAGTAGCACCTTAGAGACCAACTAAGTTTGTTCTTGGTATGAGCTTTCGTGTGCATGCACACTTCTTCAGATACCATGAAAGCTCATACCAAGAACAAACTTAGTTGGTCTCTAAGGTGCTACTGGAAATAATTTTTATTTATTTATTTTGTTTTGACTATGGCAGACCAACACAGCTACCCACCTGTAACTTGATCTTCCTGGTTTGGGATCTTCCCCGTCAGTTTCTCCATCACCACAAACTCCATCAGTTTCATCTGCCATTCTTCTTTTGTTGGTACATCTCCTTCCTTCCATCTCTGGGCTAGTAGCATTCACCTATTATACCTAGTAAAAAGGTTTCTGGGTTGTTGTTGTTTTGTTTTTTTTTTTTTTTTTTTTTAAATGCATTTTAAAACATTTTCTTTGGTTCATTATATATCATTTCCCAGAAAGCCACCACATATGGTAAAAAGTACCCTCTTTCTCTTTGCATTTCAAACGCATTTTTGAACTTGTTTTGTACATTTTAGCAATTTTACTCACTGTTAGATGCCAACGATACATCATTGGTCTTAAAATGGTGTTTGACCATGACCAGAATAAAGAGGAGGAGCAAAGGAGATCGAGATTTTAGCAGGACCTTTGCCCTATATAGACTACTCCATGTTCATGAGTGATGGTTGTTTCTATTTATTTCAGTAGGAACAGTACACAAGAGCTACATTGACAAAAACAAAGCAAAACACTGAATTCTGAAGAACACTTTGCAAGGATTAATTCCCTCATCATAGAAGAATGGCTCATTTCCCCCTTATCAGTTCCCCCCCCCCCCTGACTGAATGACGTTAGTAGAGACCTCATGGGTTACATGTGTCAGACTGCTATTACAAATTTGAAATTTCCATTTAGCAGAATAATAAACCATGCTGAGCTCTGCACTGAAGCACTAAAGCTTAGTAAAGTACATTTAGACCCCCCAAAGTTCACCCACGCTGCCTGTTCAATACATGAGCTTTAGGGAAAGGCAGCTGAATTAGAATTTTCAGCTGTTTTAATGATTTTGAGCAGTGCACTATCTGAACTTTAAGGCCTTTTCTTTTTCCCAACTCGTCTCGTTGTAATGAACATTAAAACTTTTTAATTAAGGGTTTATGTAATTTTCCTATGATTATTGCAACTCTTAAGCTTTAATCATGACTCGTAATAGCATTTAAATTAAAAAAAAGACATTTTGCTTTTTTTAAAAAATAAATCATTATTTGTCTAGCAAGAAATCATTGCACATTTATTTTACAGAAATCTGTAATTAAGGTTTCTAATTTTAAACTTTGAAGAAGTGCTTTGATTCTAGCAAAATGGCATTAGTAATGACTTACAATTGTAAAACAAAATGCAGCTTTAAGTTCCCCTCCTTTGTGTTTTTTTTTTTTTTAGAAAAATGGTTGAGATTATCCTCCCCCACCCAAAAAAACCAAAGCTAGATATTTAAAAAGAGCAAATCATATCTAAAACAGAACATTACATCATGTTTCAACATGTTTGCAATGTTTTCTTTTCTTTCTTGAGAGCCAGTGTGGTGTAGTGGTTAAGAGTGGTAGACTCGTAATCTGGTGAACCGGGTTCGCGTCCCCGCTCCTCCACATGCAGCTGCTGGGTGACCTTGGGCTAGTCACACTTCTCTGAAGTCTCTCAGCCCCACTCACCTCACAGAGTGTTTGTTGTGGGGGAGGAAGGGAAAGGAGAATGTTAGCCGCTTTGAGACTCCTTCGGGTAGTGATAAAGCGGGATATCAAATCCAAACTCCTTCTTCTTCTTTCTCTCCCACCGCCACTAAAAAACACACAAAAAAAACCAAACAGCTTAGAAGAGCAAACATAGAAACACAAACATAGTTGTGGACAAATGCAAAGTATTGCCCTGTGCATTGACCTGAAGGCAACCTGTCTGCACTTGGATCAATAAACCATCTTCCAGAGTGTTTAGATACAGCCATCTTCTTTTCCTACTGAAACTATACTGCATTTAAGGGGACTGGGCACGCTGTTCTCTTAATTCTAAGGTAATGAATTATTTCCAAAAGTCAATCTGAGGTTTTATGCAGCCGCGCTTTCTAAATGGCGGGTCACGGGAGACTTAAGGACTGCCAGAAAGTGTATCTTGAAGTGCTACAAAGAAATAAACAGCTTCCAGATTGGCGGCAGAAGGGAATGTGCTGGTTTCAAATATAGGTAGAGTTTCTGCTGGCTAACTCGCCAGAGAATTCATTGGGGAACAGCTCCTGTTTGGCATAATGGGCATTAGTAAAAGTTCATAAAGTAACAATGAGCGAAAAACAGAAACGGCATTTCTTTCTCCCCAAGCTGCACAATCTGTTTGAGGTGTAAAATGATTCTTTTGAAACGGACTGTGGTTTTTAGGCACCAGATGTTGACCTGCATTTCAGAAAAAAATGCATATAAACAACAAACAAAATGAGCTAATCATTATTTGGCCTTTCCATAGGCAAAACAATAAAGGATTAAATAAATGTTTTATATAATGTTTATTTTTATTTGTTTTTAAAATTTCTCTACCGCTTTATATTTCTTCAGGAAAATCTCAAAGCGGTTTACAGCATATCAAATCAGTAAGACAATCTGAAGAAAGTCAAATATAGAGTATACGGTCTAAGCAGCATAACAGAAAACTAAAATATTATCTTAAAGATTTCAAAATAAAACAGTACAAAGGAGCTCAACTAAAAAGAATACATATTTAACATAATGTCCATGCAAATAGTAGAATAAGGTACGGGTGGCACATTACATGCGGATACTCTGACACAATATTTGACACAAAAAGATAAACAAAAGGAGCTTTGTGGAGGGAGATCTTAGGGCTTCGCCACACTTCCTGCTGTCCTGCTGCTTTCCACTGGGGACAGTGTTGTAGCATGGGGGAGCTGTGGCCCCGGTCACATTTTTTTTTTGAGGGGGCATGACTAGGCTCCCCCAAAACAGGCTCCCTCATCGAGGTCGAAGCCACTGGGAGGGAAGCTGTAGCGGCAGCTTCCTCATGTGGTGGCCCAACACCGCCAGCCAACCAGCCAAGGCTCCACTCCTGGGTCAGGCCTGAGCCAGGCGTAGAGAGGTGGAGAGGAGGCAGCAGTGTGGCCTCCCTTCTCCTCCACTGGGTTCCGGTGCATGAGAGCGGCAGGAGGAGGAGGAGGAGACACAACCATTGAAGCCACGCTGCTGCCACGCTGCTGCCGTGCTTGGCCTCCTCGGAAGGAGCCAGGGCGGAGTGTAGTGGCAGAGCAGTGGCACTTCAATGGCTGTGGCTTCTCTTCCTCCTGCTGCCACTGTCACCCTGGGGCTGCTTTCAGCCTCCTTCCCCTCCATGGCAGAAGGAGTTGTGTGTCGAGGCCCCATAGCCACCACCTCGTTGATGAATAAGACACAAGGACACGGATATTAGGTGAATGGTTATTGGGCAAATTTAGGCCACAACTTTATTGGTTACAGAATGTGAGTGCTATTGACAGGCACTGGAATTGACTCAACTATATCTGACTCCTGCCCATCATGCAGGGAGTCCTGTTAGGGTCAACCCCCAGTAGGGGGAGCCCCGTCGATGCAAACCATCTTGAGCTCCCCCTGGGTTCCCGGAGGGGTCGTGGCATGGCCTTAGCCCCGTCCCGGGCTTCGGACGAGATCCACACCCCCAGATTCCTTTAACGGAATACCCTTAAGCTTGGAGGGGCAGGCAATGGCCAGGCCTCCCCTCCCCCTACATGAAGTCACTCAATGCCTAACTGCCAAACCTTACAAAGTTGTAACAAAATGCTACGAGGAAGGCGAAATCCAAATGGCCCATGCCAATTTGCCAAGTGGAAAAATTCCTACCAGGTCCCTCAACGGCAACCAACTGAGGTCCATAGCAAAGCCAATATAGAAACCTGAAAATAGGGAGGGCAGGTGGGAGATCGAGGAAGTGAGCCAGAAGAAAGCTCTCTGGCTCGTGCCATGGTTTAAATGGGGCCTGGCCATGCCCCCTGCCAGCGAATTGGCTGGCTGGAACAATGACATAGCCAGAGACCTCTGGGAGACGCAGGACTCTGCCCCCCACCCCCAGAGGGGAGTGGATGGCCATGTGGTTTACCACAATTCCTCCCCACTGGGAAGTGGAGCAGATGAATTGGAGCCACTGTGATGGTCTGGGACTCAGGCTCGGACTCAGAACCAGAGGAGTCTCAGTCTGTACCAGATCCTCTGCCTCAGACATCATCTGAACCAAGTCTGGGGATTTGAACTGCCAACCTTCTGATCGGCAAACCCTAGGCTCGATGGTTTAGACCAGAGCGCCACCCATGTCCCTAAACGTCTTCAATTATACCACTGGGTATTTCACACACACCCCCCCCAATGTAGGAGGCTTGAAAAAAAAAACCCTGTCAAAGAGAACTGAAAAACCACAAACATCAGAAGATGAACATGTTTATGATGGCTGAAGTTAATCCACGGGTCGCGTTAAACGACAGATAATTTGCAATTCCTATAAATAGCTTTGTCCCCAAACTATACCGCTAATCCTGATATAATTCAAAATGCTGGATTAGCCAACATCTCTATTAATATTGTTACACGGAAAAACAGTTCCCTGTGTGGTTTCTAGCCTCATATGTTTTACCGTGCTGTACAATTCAGATGAAACTTAATAAATGGGAAATAATCATACTTTGACATACATGCAGCCTGCTCCTTTGAATATTTACTCATAAGTAAGTCCTTCTCGGGACGCAGGTGGCGCTGTGGGTTAAACCACAGAGCCTAGGGCTTGCTGATAAGAAGGTTGGCAGTTCGAATCCCCGTGATGGGGTGAGCTCTACTTGGCGTGTCTCGCTAAGCAATGTTACGTTTATCTGGTGCAATTATTTGGCTCTTACTTGTGGGTCCAGAACACAATCAAATTAATAATCAAGTTTTTTGCAGTCAGGTAAAAGGAGAATCAAAGAAGGCATTAGTGCCACCTGGACAGAATTCTGGCAAAGTTTTCCAAGACCCCACTCAGCAGAATGAGCTGACTTTTCCCCTTTCTCTTTTTGAAGTAAGTGAAGTAATCATGTTACCATCTAACAGGGAGAGGCCTGCAGGATCAGTGGGTGGTATCCAACTAATTCATTCCATCCATGGAAGAATTTTCTGCTTCCACAAAGGAATAAATGAGTTAGCTGGATACTGAATACCCTCCAACATTTCTCGAATGAAAACAGGGACATCCTAAGGAAAAGTGGGACATTGTGGGATCTAATCAGAAACCAGGATGACTTCTCTAAATCAGGGACACCCCTGAAAAATAGAGACCACTTGAAGGGTCTGAAACTGTCCAGAGTCTAAAATTATCTAACTTCACCATAGACTAGCTTCACTATTTGCAAGGAAAGGAAATATGCTGTTACCATTTCTTGTAAGCGATATATACTGACATATACTACAATTCTATCTGAGCCTGGAACTCACCAAGTTTTTTGAGCCTTCAAACTTCGAAGAGGAGTCCTTTACCATAAATAAAAGCCTTCCCCACCTGTCCTTGCTGGTACCTGAACACCTAGCAGCCAAGCCCATCATTACTTCAAAACGGTAAGTTTTGCAAAGGAAGAATTGCTTGGACAGCTGATGAGGAGCTCTCACAAGTGTGCCAAGTTTACGAAATGTCAGGGTGGGGGGTAGGAAGTATCTGTGGCTCCCCCCCATGGAAGTTATGAAAAGTTGAACAAACGTGCCTCAGAGATTCTGTGCATCTGGCAACTTGTGTTTATATTACACTGATAAGTAGTCCTCTGTGTGGAAGATTTTATACAGGGTTTTATTTTAGCAGGAACTCACCAGAACTTCATTCCTGCCCCTCTCAAGTGGGCGCCATTGCCATTATAAGAGAACAAGGGAGGTGTTCATGGTGAGTTCCAGCACCTCTTTTTCTAGAAAAAATAGCACTGATTATATGTATATTATAAAGAAGCGATTGGACACTTCTACACCCGAAGCCTATAATGCTACAGCCTTGTGTAATAAGAAAAAAAAATCTGCCCTTATTCCCTTATGGGGTACACAAGAGCCCTTGCAAAGTCCTTTGCAGGTTCTCCATTGGTAGGAGTAAAAAACAGAGGCCAACCAGAGAAGATTGAGAAGCAAAGCATTGATCTTTATTGAAGCTGTTGCAACAGCGGTGATTTTCAAGGGAAAAGACCCAGAACAATGCAGCCATGCTCTTATAAAGACATTTCAAAATCCCTCCTGGAGTCTAGCCCACCCCAAGAAACATCAATCACAGAAGAAGTGTAACCCAAGCTTATCACCCAGATCGGGGGTCTGCAACCTGCGGCTCCGGAGCCGCATGCGGCTCTTTTACACCTTTGCCGCGGCTCCGGGGCGGATACACCTGTCCACTTCTCCAGCTGGCCGGCGGCCCGCCCTCCGGAGGCTGAGGGTGCTGCTGCTGTGCTGCTCTGCTCATGCGTCGTGCCTCGTTTCTGCCAGCGCAGGCGCAGCAGCAGACAGCAGCAGTTTCCCTCCAGAGGTGTGGCTGCTGCTGCTGGTGTGGAGCTGCTGCTGGCTGCTCCATCAAGGCGACGACGAGGTAGGCAGCTGTGGGCTGGGCCAGGGGCGGCGGGTGGTGGGCAAGGGGGGAAGCCCTCCTTTTAAAAATGGTCGAGGAAGCTGCGCCTGTTTCCCTGCCGCTGCCTCCTTCACTCCTGGTTCCGCTCGCAGCCTCAGACCGCGCGTCTCTCTCCACCCCAGAGCAAGGCCGGGACTCGCCCTTGCCCGGGACCCGCGTCTCAGGAGCCAATGGGTGCATGTGTCGTGAGGGGGCTTGGAGGCTCCTAGGAGCCCGAGCACGCACAGCAGGGACGTGGCTGCTTAAAAAGGCTGCATGGAGGAAAAGGCAGTTGTGCGTTCTTCCGCAGCAGCGTCGAGCGGAGCCGCCGCCGGACCTCACCAGGCAAGGTTAGTCACGTCGCCCCCGCCTTCCAGGGCGCAAAGCTGGGCTGGCTGGGCAGAAACCACCGTCGAGCTGTGCAACCCCCCAACGAGTCCCTTGGGGTGGGGGACTGGGACTGGGGAGGGGGAGTCCTCTGCCGCTGCTTCCTCAGGTGTGTTGCTTAGGCTGCCGGGCGGAGCGCGGGAGCGCAAGTTGGCCGCCTGCGCCGCGCCCTCCGGCTGTGGCCTCTCCAAAGTGGCCTCTCCAAACGCGCAGCGCAAAGAGTGGCGCCTTGGCTTTGGCCCGGTTTGGTTGGGCAGCCTGTGGCTGGAGGAGATCCGGGGGATTCCTCCTCGGCGGCTGAAAGAGGGGCTTGTTCTCCCACGCTTTCTTTTCTCCCAGTTCTAGGTCACTCGACCCACAATAGCACTTCTTTAGTCTCCTTGCCGCACGCGCTCTGGCAACTTTTCAGGCTCCGGCTTGCGTAAAAACTGGGAAAGCTTTCTCTCGCTTCCTTCCCCCCTCCCCCTCTCATTTCCTTCCCCCCTCCCCCTCCGATGCTGCTCTCCAACCACCTACCTGCTTGTCACAAGTTTTGGACCCCCCCCCCCACTCCTTGGAAGGGTTTCATTATTGGAGCTGAGCTTGTCCCCTGCTGAGGTAAATGACTTATTGCTCTGCTTCGACCGGGGTGGGTGGGTGGGTGGGCTGGTAAAGAAAACCAAACCTGAGTAACTTATGCAGAGGCAGAATTTACTAGGTGGGGGGAGAAGCCCCTGTCGTGACTTTCAGGTGTTTGGAAGCACGGACAGCCCACCAAAAAGAAAACTTGTGAAAATGCTTCCTTCGCGAGGGCAAGGAGTAATAGGGGTGGAGATGGGCCGAAAGTCCAAAGGAAATGATTTCTTGAAGGGGGAGGATGTACTACGGGAGGCAGAATAAAGGGCTGGTTCTCACAGAGACATGGGTAGGAGAATGACGCCCCAAAAGGTTGCAGTTTTTCCTCTGTCCTGAGTGTGTGTTAGGGGAGCCTTGACAAAGCACTTGATGGCGTGGAAGAGAGGAGTCCTAACTTGGATCTGTGTTCATGTGCAAAATCTATCGCCATTGTCATTAAGGGGGCAGGGAACTCCCCTAAAAGGGTTTGAACACTATGAACTACTACAGCCACCTGTATGCAAGTCAGCACAAACATCACAGGCTTCTCTGGTGCAATTCTGTGCTTTATTTAGCAAGAGAGGAGGTTGGAAGAGGTGAGCATAGCCTCCGGTCTGGAATATTAAGGGTAAAAGACACTAAGATTATTGTAAAAGCCGGCAGTCTTCAATTATACATGGGACAAACATTTAACACAAGTGTGCAGTTGAGGACTCATTTTTTTAAAAAACAACAACAACAACAAATCAAATATTTGTATGCTGTTGCAACCCACCTTGGATCAGGCTGTGACCTGGTAGTGGTCCCCAGGTTGGATAAAAAATGAATGATTAAAAAAAATGGATATTTTTATTTAAATCAGATTTTTTTATTTAAATCAGATTTTTTTATTTAAATCAGATTTTTTAAATTTAAATCGGATTTTTTAAAATAAAATGCAGTGTTATATTTGTTTTAAATGTCGCAGTGGTTTTGCGGCTCCCAGTTTCTTTTTTTCCCTTCAGAAACGGGTCCAAGTGGCTCTTTTTGTCTTAAAGGTTGCAGACCCCTGACCCAGATGGATCACACCTACACCACACAAAAAGGCGTTATCTGATGCCTCTTCTCAGTAGCCTGGCCATTCCTTTGAGATGGCAATCTTCTTTAATTCCTGGGACAATGGGGGAAAAAACTCTCTCACCCCTCCTTCCTTGCAGAGACCCATTTGGTAAACATTTGGTCAGTTTAGAGAGTCAAAATGGTGTGAGGCCTGTCTTTCTGTGCTGTTTTCAGACATGTGGCCTTATTTGTTTGGTAAATTTATTATTATTATTATTATTATTATTATTATTATTATTATATATGAAAGACCTTGAAATTCTTACAACGCTAGGAACAGTTCCATCACACAAGCTATTCACCATGCTGACTCATTTTTAGATTGTCTACATTGACTTACAACTTTGATGGCAGAAAGTGAGGAGGAATTAAAGAACCTTTTTAATGAGGGTGAAAGAGGAGAGCACAAAATATGGTCTGAAGCTCAACATCAAAAAAACTAAGATCATGGCCACTGGTCCCATCACCTCCTGGCAAATAGAAGGGGAAGAAATGGAGGCAGTGAAAGATTTTACTTTCTTGGGCTCCATGATCACTGCAGATGATGACAGCAGTCACGAAATTAAAAGACGCCTGCTTCTTGGGAGGAAAACAATGACAAACCTAGACAGCATCTTAAAAAGCAGAGACATCACCTTGCCGACAAAGGTCCGTATAGGTAAAGCTATGGTTTCCCCAGTAGTAATGTATGGAAGTGAGAGCTGGACCATAAAGAAGGCTGATCGCCGAATAATTAATGCTTTTGAATTATGGTGCTGGAGGAGACTCTTGAGAGTCCCATGGACTGCAAAAAGATCAAACATATCCATCCTTAAAGAAATCAGCCCTGAGTGCTCACTGGAAGGTCAGATCCTGAAGTTGAGGCTCTGGTACTTTGGCCACCTCATGAGAAGAGAAGACTCCCTGGAAAAGACCCTGATGTTGGGAAAGATGGAGGGCACAAGGAGAAGGGGACGACAGAGGACAAGATGGTTGGGCAGTGTTCTCAAAGCAACTGGCATGAGTTTGGCCAAACTGCGGGAGGCAGTGGAGGATAGGGGTGCCTGGCGTGTTCTGGTCCATGGGGTCATGAAGAGTCGGACACAACTGAACAACTGAACAACAACAACAACAACAACAACAACAACAACAACATTGACTTAGCAACTTTTGGCACAGTGCTCATGAAAAGTGAGAAATCCTGTTGACTGTAGTGATCTTCTCTGGAAGGCCTGCATGGAAATAAATAAATAGGTATGTATGTATCTGTCTTGCACTGAACCCGAATAATAAGCAGTAGCTCTCTTGGAATCAGAACATCTTGGATCCTTGAATGCAATTTGCAGCTGGGAAAATGAGAGCCCTGTTTTAATTCAGCCTCCTTTTGCTCTGTTCAAAGACGTAAATCAAGTGAGAAGATCAGTGCCATTGTGTTATTATTCTGCTGGGATTTGGCTGCTGCTTGCTGTCTCGCCTGACCCGAGTTGTAACTGGAGGGTAAAGGAAGAAAATGTCGCTGCTGCTCCCTCTGTGCTAAGGTTATTGTACTCTGTGAAGAGGAAACGAGAAAAGGCATAATGTCTGACTCTGTTATTTAGGTGTAAATGTGACCAGAGGGCATAGAACTGCAAATGCCATCCCTGTTGGTAACAGAAAAAAAGAAGCTCGCAGCTTTGTCACTGCAAACTCCCCAAGGGTTTGTTAAAAGCTGCTGCAACATGCTGGTGTGTGTGTGTGTGTGCCTGCACACATCCACAGTTTACCACTTTCAAGCAAATTACCTCTGAGCAGAATGGTCTGCGACGCCTGCCATACCTCCATCATCTGCAAACGAAACCAGGCCTCCAAAATGAGTTTTAAATCCTTCCGCCATTTCCCTCCCCCCCCCCGCTCCCCAGCCCAATTCCAAAGATGAAAATGCTTTTATTACTGGTTGGATTCCAGTTCTCTCAGTATGCCAGCGTAACTGCTTTCCAGAGCTGGTGCCTTACGAAAGCGAGCAGGTTGAGGAATTGGAAAAAAAAAAATAAGGGGTGGAAGAAGGGAGGGAAAGGCAGCCGAGATGCAATTATGAGTGACCTTGCAATACTAAACTGGCACACTCTGCAGGATCAATAGCCAGACAAGTTTCTGTGGCAGATCCAATAAACGGAGAGTGATGGAGCTGGCATGGGGCGGATGGAAGAAAAAGCCAAGCATGTATATTGAAGTGAAGTGGTAATAATATTACCGTTCCTGCTACTTTACCTATGATTTCTGTGCATGCATTTTTGAAGCATATATTTTGATTAAGGCAAAAATGGCAGCTGTTGCCTCTTTGGCCAATTAAGGGGACCAAAGATGTAGTAATTATATGCTCTGCTTGCTACAAAAATGGGTACTTGAGCACCAGGCTGCTAGTCAGAAATGATCTGTTAACATGCAGTTTATTGCTGGGAAACAGGCTGTCTTCCCCATAAAGACACTATTAATAAATAAGCAAAATTCAGCTGCTGCTTCTGGAGAAATGTGCATGATAAAAAGGATTTTCTAAAATAAAATAAAAAACACCTTCAAAA
Organism: Lacerta agilis; assembly: GCF_009819535.1. Taxonomy (NCBI): domain Eukaryota; kingdom Metazoa; phylum Chordata; class Lepidosauria; order Squamata; family Lacertidae; genus Lacerta; species Lacerta agilis. Next base: position 9,567,871 of record NC_046327.1, on the reverse strand, counting down.
CTTCAAATTGGAGAACCTATTAAGCTGCCTGCCAGGTCTGTGAAAGGCATATGGTTTTACTCTATGTGCTTGAAGTATGAAATTATTATTGATCTTTGGTAGGATTTATGTTGTTGATGATGATGATTTATAAATTGCTTTCTAAACAAGCGACTCGAGGCGATTGACAATTAAAAACAGTTTAAAACACAAAAGCAGCAAATATTTTTTGAAACAAGACTAGAACCCAAACAAAGTAAATTCTTGTAGTAAAGACCATTTATCCAGCTGGGAAACTCTAACAAAAATAACTTGCATTGTTTCTAGAAAGTTCAGATAGTGGGCACCTGTTATACTTATTTCGGCAAGAATGCTCTTCCATTCAATAGGGGCAGCCACACTAAAAGACCGGCTCCAAGTTACTGTGGAGAGGGCTTCTGAGATCTTTGGAACCTGGGGAAAATCTTGGCTGCAGATATCTACTGGATGAATAAGGGATAACGTGGTCTCTCAAGCAGTGTCAGATTTAGAGTAGTGTGGGTGGTTCCTCTGAACAGGGTGCTGAGCTGAGGGAGCACAAAACAAACAAACAAACAAACAAACAAACAAACAAACAAACAGACAGACAGACAGACACTCCAAGTGTATCTATTTTCCAGGGACAGTCCCAGATTTACAGAAATTGTCCTGGTTTCTGATTTGATTCCAGATTGTCCCACCTTTCCTAAAGACGTCCTTATTTTCATCGGATAAATGTTAGAGGGTAAAGAGTTACGGGACCCTTGAGCCAAGGATGGCGAGGCTAACTGGAAAACTTAGAGACATAGACAATAGAGACTTCAGAAAAGATTGGGAACCATTTACTGGTATGTCGTATTTACAGAAATATTGCAAAGAAGTGGACTCGCTAGCAGGGTTTGAGTAAACACTTACAAACAATAAAATGGAGAGATTAAGAGGTAAAAATAGGAAACAATAAAATGTAAGAGGTAATTTGAAAACAACTATGGTATAAAAATGAGGAGAATATAATAAAATTTAACTAAAAGATTGTAATATTAAAGTACAACTAGACAAGCAGGAGAAGTTAACGTGTAAAGAACCAGAGACGGAAATTGAGGGAAGTCGGGGGGGAGGGGAGTGTGGGAACTGTATTTTTCTTTTTCTTTGAAATAATGCTATTGTGATGAACATAAAACTGTAAAACTTAATAAAAATTATTTTAAAAAAAATTCAGGGGCAATGAGATGAAGGTAGAACCTGATATTTTGGTGTTTCTGAAAGCAATGAAAATCTGTCTGTTTGCTTAAAAGTGCAGCATTAAAGAAATGACCAAAGCAGGGGCGTAGCAAGGGGGCGGGGGGCCCCGGGTAGCGCCCTGGGGGGGTGACACTCGGGGCGGGGCCCCACCCCACCCCACCCCACCTCCCGCAATCCCCACCTCCAGCCAGCAGTGAAAAAAGCCGCTGAAAGAGGGGCCTTTCCCCCTTTCAGCAGCTTTTTTCACTACTGCGCTCCCTGAGGCGGCGGGAAATGGAGAGGGGGCGGGCCAGCGAGGAGGGGTGTCATCCCCCTCTCTGGCCCAACCCCTCTCCATGCCCTGGGACGGCTCCGCTCAGGGAGCGCAGCAGCAGAAAAACCCACTGCGCTCAGGGAGCGGAGCCCACGAGTGACGCCCCGCTCCCAGGGGTGCCGCTTGACTTGCCGCCCCCGGCAGCCCAGTGGCTAGCTACGCCCCTGGACCAAGGAACTGAAGCAGTTAGAGGGAAGAGAGGTTTTGTTAGTGGATCACAAGAAAAAAAGAAATCAAACCAAGCCATGTCCCCCCCCCCCAATTGTTTGGTTGTCAATCCTAGTTTTGAGAAAGGTTCCTGGTGTCTATAGGCCTGAGGAGTCTATTTTTTGCACAATACTCAGGTAATTATCGGCACAGTAATAAAGAAATAACATTAGCATTTCATTGTAACATCATTTTATTAAGTGAAACGCCATGGATTTTCAAGGTATTCCCCAGAGATGTTTTCTGTAAGCCTAATGGAATTGTGTGTAGAAAAATTACCACTAAGCTTTATAGAAGCACATGCTTTTGATCTGAAAAATCCTTCATGTGCTAAAATGACCCCCCTTAAAAAAACAAAAAACAAAAAACAAAAGAGGACTGTCTCTATACATGTGCTGATATATAATCTAGAGATTTGCAGTGCTGTTCTAAAAAATAAATAAAATGGAATACAAATCAAAAGTAATCAACTTTTAATCGTGATAAATGTAGACCCTTCAGAGGAAACAAATGGAGCAATGAGTGTAATCAGTTCTATAAATATATTGCAGGTGAAATTAATGTTTGTATGGGAGGTTTTTAAAATTTAAAACCAGGGATCTGGAGATTAACAAGAATGCCTTGTTCAGGCATTCAATTTGAGATGAGAATGAACAGAGTGAGACCCAGCCAATGAGTAATAGGGATTAGTCTGAAATAGGCTCCCTTCCTTGAGCGTAGGTTTCCGGGACAGAACATGGAAATTGATTAATTGATTCAGAGTAGATGCCTGAATAGACCTCACACTAATCTTTAGGTCCCTGATCTAGATTCCCTGGTTGCTGAGAGGGCGGGACTTATCCTGCCTATTCCTGTTTGACCCTTCACCCATTGAAACAGAACTGCTGTGGTTGTCAAGCAAGGCAGGCAGGACTCATTTATTTGTTTATAAGAATAGAGCAGTACCTTGGTTTACATCCATAATCCGTTCTGGAGGTCCGTTCGTAAACCAAAACAGGTTGTAACCCAAGGTGCGCTTTCGCCAATGGGGCCTCCCCCCAAAACTTGTTCATAATCCCAAAAAAAGGGGTTGTGATCCAAAAAATTTTTGCAAACCGGGACACGCACTTCTGGGTTTGATATGTTTGTAATCCAAAACGCAGCAACTCTAGCAGGCTGCTATTTCTCAGATATCTGAGGCCTAAGTCATTTAAAGGAGGGACGTGGGTGGCGTTGTGGGTTAAACCACAGAGCCTAGGGCTTGCCGATCAGAAGGTTGGCCGTTCGAATCCCCATGACGGGGTGAACTCCCGTTGTTCGGTCCCTCCTCCTGCCAACCTAGCAGTTCGAAAGCACGTCAAAGTGCAAGTAGATAAATAGGTACCGCTCCAGCTGGAAGGTAAACGGTGTTTCCGTGCGCTGCTCTGGTTTGCCAGAAGTGGCTTAGTCATGCTGGCCACATGACCCGGAAAGCTGTACACCAGCTCCATCGGCCAATAAAGTGAGATGAGAGCCGCAACCCCAGAGTCGCCCACGACTGGACCTGATGGTCAGGGGTCCTTTTACCTTTACACTAACATAGGCACCTCGAGAATCAGGCACCAAAATCAAGTGTCAACCAACGTAGCTGTTTTAAAACAGGGGTTGCATGAGTTCTAAAAGTATCTGGTTTCTGAATCTTGAAGCAGTTGAAATTTTTGAGTTGTCTTTAACGGCAACATCACATACAGTGCATTGCAATGATCCAGCATGGAGGTTAGCAGACCACCGAGTACAGTGGCCAAGTCACCTCTGTCCAAAATGACCCATATCTGGTGAGCCAGCCAGAGTTGCACTTCTAGCTACAGAAAGGCCACCTGGCCTTCAAGTGACATTGTTGGATCCAGGAGTGTCCCCAAACTACGAACCTTCTCCTTCCAGGGGATCACAATGCCTTGTGGAACAAGCTGTCTTCCCACCTCCTAGACTTCAGAACTTGGAACACAATAACACCGCTGTCTCTTCAAGGTTCTCATTGGGTGGAGTGGAAAGGCCAGGGTAGCTTCCTAGCAAGTGGGCCTCTATCTGCTAAGAGGGAGAGGTGGTGGTGGTGGCAGGGGGGGGGGGTCAGGGTAGTGCAAACACACAGGCAGGAATGCCAGATTGTCCCCATAAGTGCTTGCACTGCACCAACCTACCTGCAGCCATGTGCCCCCCCCTCCTTCTGGGTAAGCAAAAGCAACCCACTAACAGCAAAGGTGGTTCTGCCCCACTGTTTCTGGAGTACCATGAAATATTTAAAAGAAGGAGAAGAATAAGAGAGAGCAGCGTGTACTTCTATTGTGGAGTTGATTTTGTGGCCTTGTGGCTTTGATAGGATTCACAAACGCCACATTTCATTCCTGCATTTCAAGGAAAATAAACAAATAAAAAGAGTTTGCAACACAAGCAGAATTTGTCTTGGAATTCTCCAACTTCACAAGCTCAGGCCCTTGGACAATATGTTCCAAAGAACTGCAAATAAGTTCTGAACTCGCCCCTTTTTTAAAGTAAGTTCTGCAGCTGTTAGAAGGAGGTGTTTTCCCAATACATCACTGAAGAAACAGTAAAACTCAAATAGGGGAAAATGCAGTGAGAGAGAGGTTTGTGAAGATTAAATTTCTGCACCTGCAGTTACACACAACTTAGGTGATTAAAATATATCTGTAATGGAACTTTCTTTAAAAATTCCTAGTCATTACCTTTTCTATCAGGCAGTGCCATGTTATATTAGCAAAGTCCTGCTTTATCCTGTCATTTTATCTTGGTATATAACAGCAAAGGCATCTGCAAGGCCACCAGCTTCCCAGACTTTTCTCTTTAGCATATTCCATAATGTGTCTTGTCTTGGTCATCGCCAAATCGCTCTGTTTCCAGATTTACATTTGGCAGCGCAAGCTAGCAATTCCCATCCTCAAAGATCTAGCTCCTGAGAAGTTGGTAACATTTTTTTTTAAAGAAATGTTAAATGTTCACACACACCACAGATAATTTGTTTTTATGATAATTTGTAATAATGATTTATAATAATATGTATTTATAAGCTACTTTCCCCTATGGTATTTGCCTGAAGAAACTTGAAGATGGTGGGATAATTAGTCATAGGTTTATATTCATTTCTTTCCCCATCCTTTTTGGCTTTGGTGTAGAGTGTCTCTGGCCAAACTTCATTATAAACCATTATTTCATCCCTTCCCTTGCACATTTTTTTTTCCTTTACAACAATCCCGTGAGGTAGGTTTGGAGGAGAGGTTGCAATTGACTTAAGGTGACCTGATTTCTATATGATTTCTATGTTTGCGATGAGATGAAATGTGGGAGAAGCTTCCTGGTGTAGAATAGGATGCCCCTATTTTCACTGGAGAAACGTTGCGGTGTGTGCAAAAACCAGTTATGGTGTGGCCTATGTACATTATGCAAGAAGATCAAACCTATCAAACCTATGCAAGAGGATCAAACCTATCCATTCTCAAAGAAATCAGCCCTGAGTGCTCACTAGAAGGACAGATCCTGAAGTTGAGGCTCCAGTACTTTGGCCACCTCATGAGAAGAGAAGACTCCCTGGAAAAGACCCTGATGTTGGGAAAGATGGAGGGCACAAGGAGAAGGGGACGGCAGAGGACGAGATGGTTGGACAGTGTTCTCGAAGCTACTAACATGAGTTTGGCCAAACTACGAGAGGCAGTGAAGGATAGGCGTGCCTGGCGTGCTCTGGTCCATGGGATCATGAAGAGTCGGACACGACTGAATGACTGAACAACAACAACAACATGTACGTTATGGATCACATACAAAAGCTGTCACTTTTGAAGTTGAATAAGGATTGTTGGAAATGTATCCATACGGACAGACAGCCTGGAGCAGAAGGGGGCCATTTCCTACTTTAGAGAAGGCAGGTGAAGGTCTGAGGGAAGGAGCGTCTAAACGTTTTACTTCAGCTTCGAAACAGCAAGAACCAACCTTTCAATGATTCACTGAGACATTATATGGGGGAAAGATGTTTGAGACCATTCTCCCATGCCCTTTATAACTCCAGGGAGCTGCTGCGACACAGCTAACCGGTGTCTATGCCTTGTAGTTTCCATTTGTAGTTTGTTTACAGCTTCTGCTTTCATTTGGCACATTCATAGCTACAACATGAGAAAGATTTTCTGCTTAGCAAAAGGGGTCATGTTTTAATCACCAGTTAGTGTCTAATTTAATTCTAAGCAGTTTAGCAAAGCAGCAGAAAACAAGACAATTTTATAATAAGAAAGGGTTATTACTGGATTTGTGTTTGTGTGTGTGGTTTTTCTTTTTCTTTTTTTTAAAATGGGATACCCCAGAGATAATTGCTTAAGCACTAGAAAATCACTGTTGGTTTCATTCAGAAATACTGTTTATTTCTATTGAAAACAGCATGCCAAATCCCGATGAAAAGAGATCAGCAGGCAAAGTTCACTGAACTAAACGAGCTGAATAATATAGATTTTGTCTGGATGATGCAGCACTACCAGTGCTTAGAAAAGTATGTTGAACTCTCTTGAAGAATATACTTGCTACTTATTTTCAGATTATCTGGAGGATTCTAGCAGCAGACTTGATCTTACAGATTTGGTGGTGGTGTTTTATTTAGCAGAATCCATACACCTCAAGAGTGGTGTTGCGTTGTTTGCCAGACCCCGGGGTTGTGCTCCCTAAATCGTGGTTCCTGTCAGGGCCAGACCATTCTGTCTAAATGTTGAGAGGCTAGTCAGAAGGATCTGATTTGGATAATGAATGAAAGCCATAGCATTCCCTGCTTCCAGATGAGGCAGTTGAGCATCACTGGAACTTCACATACACTTGTTACAAAAGTGGGTAGCTTAGGTCCAGGATTTCATAAGGAAAACGGGGCCCTTATATCCCAACTTAATCAGTGAGATCATCTGCAGAAGTACTGTTAGTTCTCTGCTGTGCGACAGAGGCCCAAATGACCTCAACCAGAAGCCAAGAATTTAGTGCCAACAGTCCCATGCTGTAGAACACTCTTCCAATACAGATTTGGCAGGAATCATCACTTATTACTTTCAGGCATCTCTTGAAGATTCCCCTCCCCTCTTTTGCCTTTGCAACGCTTTAAGTGGTATCTTATAATATGGTGATATTTTATAAGGTGATGATAAATATAAACCAAAGCACCACTTTCAAAGTTCAAGATAGATGAACTTCATTTGGATGTCTGGGAAAATGCTAATAGTCCTGGTATGTGTGAACTATTTCCAAATCAAAATGGCCTAGATCATAGAATCATTGTAGAGTTGGAAGGGATCCAAGGGTCATCTAGTCCAACTCCCAGCAATGCAGGAATTCTGCCCCCAGCCATCCCTTGGTGGGCTTGAACCACCAACCTTCTGGTTAACAGCCAGCCACACTGACCCCACTGCGTCATTATCCAGTTCAGAGAGTGAGCTTGACTGATGAAATTCACAATGCCACTTTTAAAACTTTCCATTTATAGTGAATTTGTTGTTTACATGTAGGTTTACACATTGTGTATTTATTTGCCAAACTGGGGAGGAAATGTGGTGTGTGTTCAGTCGTTCAGTCGTGTCCGACTCTTCATGACCCCATGGACCAGAGCACGCCAGGCACGCCTATCTTTCACTGCCTCCCGCAGTTTGGCCAAACTCATGCTAGTCGCTTCGAGAACTCTGTCCAACCATCTCATCCTCTGTCATCCCCTTCTCCTTGTGCCCTCCATCTTTCCCAACATCAGGGTCTTTTCTAGGGAGTCTTTTCTTCTCATGAGGTGGCCAAAGTACTGGAGCCTCAACTTCAGGATCTGTCCTTCCAGTGAGCACTCAGAGCTGATTTCTTTAAGGATGGATAAGTTTGATCTTTTTGCAGTCCATGGGACTCTCAAGAGTCTCCTCCAGCACCGTAATTCAAAAGCATCAATTCTTTGGCGATCAGTCTTCTTTATGGTCCAGCTCTCACTTCCATACATTACTACTGGGAAATGTGGTAGTAGAGTCTTTCTCCCTTCTTTCACTTTCCAAAGCATCACTATTGCAATTTTGTTTGTTTGTTTTTATTTTAAATAAATAAATAAATAAAATATTTCTGGATTCTGCATTAGTTGTTCTAACACTGTTTCATCATTTCTGTGTTTGCCATCCTGTGGTCCTTTGAGAGGAAGATGATGATGATGATGATGATGATGATGGTGTCAGATTCTGTCCATTTTTCAACTGAAGGCATGTTTATACTGTAAACTGCCCTGTGATCATTGAATGAAGGATGGCAAGTAAACCTAATACTGTAAATAAAATTTTAAATAAATAAATAAATAAACCTCCAGTGTTCAATGAACCATGTACAAGGGTGAGCTGCAGTCACAATAATAGAGGCCAATGCATCCAGCAGATAAACTATCCAAGGTTTGCTCTACATATCCATTTCACTATGACTTGTCCTCTAAATCTGTGGTGCCATCATGTGGTACCTGATCACTGGACCAGCCATTATGGGTTAGCCAATTACAGCTTGCAGATCTTATATTGCCTTTTCCTTACTTAGATTATGAGAGTGATTATGAGAGTGAGGGATACAGGCGGCGCTGTGGTCTAAATCACTGAGCCTCTTGGGCTTGCCGGTCAGAAGGTCGGCGATTCGAATCCCCGTGACGGGGTGAGCTCCCGTTGCTCTGCCAACCAAGCAGTTCGAAAGCATGCCAGTGCAAGTAGATAAATAGGTACCACTGCAGAGGAAAGGTAAACAGTGTTTCCTTGCACTCTGGTTTCCATCATGTTGTCCCATTGTGCCAGAAAAAGGTTTAGTCCTGCTGGCCACATGGCCTGGGAAAGCTGTCTGGGGACAAACGCTGGCTCTCTTGGCTTGAAAGCGAGATGAGCGCCGCAACCCCATCGTCACCTTTGACTGGACTTAATCTTTCAAGGGTCCTTTACCTTTTTTATGAAAGTGATTGTCTGATTTAGGTTTATAAGCCTCAATTTTTTAAAAAGAGTACATCTTGCGATCAGCGGGAACTGCCTTATGTATTCCATTTTCCCATACATGGCCATTCATTTGCTAGTATAAATATGATTTATGTGTATCTTCTATATCTAATATAGCATGGTTGTATAAAGTAGCTTGCAATATTTCCTGCAGGAAAAAAAGATGAGGGAAAGCAGCACCAAATACTTGAAGATTTACCTGCTCCTTCCTCATTGTTAAACATGCATGGCATGTTCTTCTACTTGAGAGCTATTTGTATTCTAAGAAGAAAGTCATTCTGGTGATGGCTTTTAAATGCAGCTCCACTACTTATTTAGTAGGTGGAACAGGGGCCCGGTTCCTTATCAACAATAAATTACACTCCTGTTAAACTTGCTGCTAAACAAGGAGTTACACTCCTATTAAAATCCAATTAAACATGCATCACAATTGATGAATGTAATTAGAACCAATGTAGAGGGTAAATGGTTCAAGGCACAGTAAGTGAAAAAATAGTTTGATGTCCAAATTGGGAAAAGACCAAATCCTGGATATTTTAAGCTGTCAAAGGAAATAGATTCCTCTCTCTCCTGCCTGCTTACATTTAAACCAAAGATTATGGCTCATTGGGAAAGGAGTCAGTGCTTCTTTTCTCTCACCAAAACATGGGCTACTTCACTTGAATAAGCAGACTGATCCACCTGGATGTGGAAACATGGAGAAACAAGTTAATGTCTATGGATTTTTATGTCTATGGGTTCTCATTTCATATTAATTGTTTTAGTGCTTGGATATTTGCCATCTTGGACTCCTTGGGAAGGGAGGATGAGTTGGAAATTCAAAACAATTGATATGATATGATATGATATGATATGATATGATGATATTCATGTGCATCTAACCAGGGTGATACAAACTTCAGCATTCCTACTTAGTATCAAGACATACATACCCAATTGTCTCTCAGTACAGATTAAAATACACATTTGCATAAATGTTGTCAAGTGCCATTGTGTAGATCACAGTGCAGGCTACACCGTTCTATTTGCATTTCATGCCTTAGGTTATGCAATTATCTGTGAACTAAGATAATTAGCCACGTAAAGAGGAAATCTGCTCACCCTTAAACTCACAGAACCAACTGGTATTTCTGAAAGATTAATAGTGCAGTTGTGTGCAAGAGTATTCCAAGGTAAATCCAATTCAATGGGGTTTGCTCTCAGGTAAGTAAAGGATTTCAGTCTAGTAGCACATGTTTATTCAGAAGAAAATCTCACTGAGTTCAATGGAGCTTACTCCTTGGTGAATGGATACAAGATTGCAGCCTAAAGCTGTGTTCTAAAACACATTTACCAGGGAGTATAATTATATACAATGGAATTAATCACCAACATGGATAGAGTTATGCTGTAAACATTTAGCCATAGTGATCAATGTTCTCTTTAACTCTCTCTGCTAACCAATTTTAATATTCCTTTTTTTTCTTTTTGCAGCAAACCAGATTTTATTAATTAATCTCAGTGGTTTTGGAGATTACTTGTATCCAAGTAAGATTGGCCTGGATACTATTTGACAGATGCGCTTAACTTCATAAAGTAATCACAACATTCAGTACCAAAGGCAAGAGTCCATCATAAGAAGGATTAGAAAAAATCCTTCAAAGGATTGAGTTCTTCTTCTGAGAGGAAACGAGAACCTCAAGGGTAAAACTCTGGCTCATTTGAGTCCAAGGAATGTGGCAATTGATTTTTCCTCCTCCTGATTTTGAGACTTAGAAGTGATTCCAGGGCTAGCTACTCCAACGCATAGTCTTTGATACAAGCCAGATATGTTATGCCCTCTCCCTACTCTTTCAAAGCACTGTGGAGATATCACAACTTTCAGTTTTGATTTCCACCTATTATGGAGCCTAAGGTACCCATTCTAGTGTTTAACCTGAAGAAGAAGAGACTGAGAGGCGATGTGATAGCCGCTTTCAAATATATGAAGAGCTGTCACATGAAAGATGGCACAGGCTTGTTTTCAACTGCTGCTCCTAAGAGCAGGACCCAAACAAAGGGATTCAAGAAAGAAGATTCTGACGTAACTTTAGGAATAAATTTCTTACAATAAGAGCTCTTTGACAATGGTGGACCAACCTTCAGGTGAGGTAGGTAAAAGTAAAGGACCCTATGACAGTTAAGTCCAGTCAAATTTGACTGTGGGGTGCGGCACTCATCTTGCTTCAGGTCAAGGGAGCTTGTGTTTGTCCACAACTTTCCGGGCCATGTGGCCAGCTTGACTAAACCGCTTTGGGTGCAACAGGACTCCGTGATGGAAGCCAAAGCACACGGAAATGCCGTTTACATTCCTGCCACAGTGGTACCTATTTATCTACTTGCACTGGCATGCTTTCGAACTGCTAGGTTGGCACAAGCTGGGACAGAGCAATGGGAGCTCACCCCATCGCGTGGATTTGAACCGATAGGGACATGGGTGGTGCTGTGGTCTAAACCAGCCTCTTGGGCTTGCTATCGAAAGGTCGGCAGTTTGAATCTGCATGATGGGGTGAGCTCCCATTGTTCTGTCCTTCACCTTTTTTACCTACTAACCTTCATTGAAGGTTTTTAAATAGGTTGGATGGCTATCTGTCATATGTAGCTGTGACTCCTGCATTATAGGTGGATGGACTAGAGCCCTTGGGGGTCCCTTGCAACACTACAATTCTATGATTCTACGTCCCCACTTGAAACAGGTTGCAACAAGAAACCAAGACCCTGCTGCCCTCTTCTATATCACCTCCTGGCAAATAGAAAGGGAAGAAATGGAGGCAGTGAGAGATTTTACTTTCTTGGGTTCCATGATCACTGCAGATGGTGACAGCAGTCACGAAATTAGAAGACGCCTGCTTCTTGGGAGAAAAGCAATGCCAAACCTAGACAGCATCTTAAAAAAACAGAGACATCACCTTGCTGACAAAGGTCCGTATAGTTAAAGCTATGGTTTTCCCAGTAGTAATGTATGGAAGTAAGAGCTGGACCATAAAGAAGGCTGATCACCAAAGAATTGATGCTTTTGAATTATGTTGCTGGAGGAGACTCTTGAGAGTCCCATGGACTGCAAGATCAAACCTATCCATTCTTAAGGAAATCAGGCCTGAGTGCTCACTGGAAGGACAGATCCTGAAGCTGAGGCTCCAATACTTTGGCCACCTCATGAGAAGAGAACACTCCCTGGAAAAAGACCCTGATGTTGGGAAAGATGGAGGGCACACGGAGAAGGGGACGACAGAGGATGAGATGGTTGGACAGTGTTCTCGAAGCGACTGGCATGAGTTTGGCCAAACTACGGGAGGCAGGAGGAGACTAAAACAAAGGAAAATGGCGCTCAAATTAATGACATGGAATGTTCGGGGATTGAACCAGAGACCAAAGAGACGCAGAGTGTTTTATAGTTTGGAAAAGAAAAATCTAGATATAATATGTCTGCAGGAGACCCACATAGTTCGACAACACAGAAGATTACTGCAGAACAAAAAATTAGGCCAAGAATTCATATCATCGGATAAGGTCAAGAAGAGAGGAGTAGTAATATATGCAAAGGAGAAATATAGCCCAAGACAGCTATTTAAAGATGAAGAAGGGAGATACATCGCAATCGAAATTAAAGTACAAGGCGAAAAATTTCTGATTCTGGGACTTTATGCACCAAATGATGGAAAGTCAATTTTTTACAAGAAAATACATGATCTGCTGTTGGACTATTTGGAGTACAAATTAGTTTGCCTTGGAGATTTTAATGGTGCAGTTTCCACATTAATGGACAGATCCCAAAGAACCAAATTAACAAATGATGGGAAACTCCCAAAGACTCTTTTCAAAATGGTGGACAATTTGAATTTGGTGGACTCTTGGAGGCTAAAAAACCCCACCAAAACAGAGGCAACTTATTTCAGTGAATCTCAGCAGTCATGGTCGAGGATAGATTATATTTGGATCTCGAATGAATTGGCACCAAAAGTACGAAAAGCAGAAATCTGCCCAAAGACCTACTCGGACCATAATCCGGTACAGCTAACTCTAAAAATGATTTCCAAGGATTCTTTCAGGTGGAGAATGGATGACGCTTTGATGAGAGACACTAAGCTGGTAGAAAGAGCTGTGAAAAAGATGAAGGAGTATTTTCAAATTAATTGGAATTCGGAAGTTGAAAAGAGGATTGTTTGGGATGCAAGTAAAGCGGTAATGAGAGGATTCCTCATAAGTGAAAAAGCAAAAAAGAAGAAACTACAAAATGCGGAAATGGAAAGGTTGCTGAAACTAATTAAAGTGAAGGAAAAAGAATTAAGAGGACATCCCAAATGTGTAAAAATCCAAAAGGAAATTAAATACTTGCAATCCCAGTATGCAAAAATTGTGAATCAAGATATTGAGTGGAAAGTCAAAATGATGAAGCAAAGAACATTTGAATCCGCTAACAAATGTGGAAAACTACTAGCTTGGCAGCTAAAGAAAAGACAGAAGGCAAATGTCATCAGCAATTTGGTAGTAAATGGAAGAATTGTGGAGAACCCGGAGGAAATCAGATGGTGTTTTCAAAAATTTTACAAGCAACTGTACAAGGAGGAGAGGATAGAAGAAGCAGAGATAGACCGATTTCTGGAAAAAAATGGATTGCAAAAAGTCCCAGAGGAAAAATTAGTAACCCTCAACCACCCAATATCGACCCAAGAAATAGAGGATGCAATCAACAACATGCAACTAGGGAAGGCCCCAGGACCAGACGGATTAACAGCAAAGTATTATAAGATTTTGAAAGATTGGCTATCGCAGCCTTTGAAAGAAATTTGCAACAAAATACTAGAAGGAGATAGGGCACCAGAGACGTGGAAAGAAGCCTTTATCACACTGATTCCAAAACCAGATACGGATAAGACTTCAATGAAAAATTATCGTCCAATCTCCCTTTTGAATGTGGATTATAAAATCTTCGCAAATGTTTTGGCTACAAGATTGAAAAGAGTGTTGAAAGATTATATACATAAAGATCAAGCAGGTTTCTTACCAGGAAGACAAATAAGCAATAACACGAGAATTATTGTGGACATTTTAGAAAAGCTGGAGAGAAACATAAATACCGATGCAGCACTATTGTTTATTGATGCAGAGAAAGCCTTTGATAAAGTATCTTGGACATTTATGAAAAAGAATTTGGAAAAGATGGGAGTTGGAGAAAGATTTTTAAATGGCATTAAGGCCATCTATACAGAACAAAGAGCAAAAGTAATAGTAAACAGTGTGATATCGGAGGAAATTGAAGTTGAGAAAGGAACAAGACAAGGGTGCCCTATCTCCCCTTTATTATTCATTACGGTCCTGGAAGTCCTCCTAAATATGTTACGAAAAAACAAACAGATAAAAGGAATTAGGGTGGGAGAGAAAGAATACAAACTACGCGCCTTTGCAGATGATTTGATGCTATCCCTACAGGAACCGGAAAGCAGTGTCCCCAAAGCTCTGGAATTAATTGAACAATTTGGACGTGTAGCTGGCTTCAAATTAAATAAACAGAAAACCAAAGTTCTAAGTAAAAATATGAGTGCAGAACAGATACAAAGACTACAAGATGGCACTGGTCTTAACTTTGTTAAAACTGTAAAATATCTAGGTATCAATCTCACAGCAAAAAATTTGAACCTGTACAAGGACAATTATGAAAAACTGTGGATAGAGATAAAGAAAGATTTGGAGATATGGACGAGACTAAAACTGTCGTTAATGGGAAGAATAGCAGCGGTTAAAATGAATGTCCTACCAAGGATGCTGTTTTTATTCCAAGCCATACCAATTTTGGATAAATTGGATTGTTTTAAGAGATGGCAAAGGGACCTATCGAAGTTTATATGGCAGGGCAAAAAGCCTAGAATTAAGTTTAAGATCTTGACAGACTCCAAAGAGAGAGGAGGCTTTGCCCTGCCGGATTTAAAACTTTATTTTGAAGCAGCGGCCTTTTGCTGGTTAAAGGATTGGTTTAAACTAGAGAACGTGGATGTGTTGGACTTGGAAGGACATGATAATATGTTTGGTTGGCATGCATACCTTTGGTATGACAAAGTTAAAATCCACAGAGCTTTTAAGAATCACATAGTTAGAAAATCTTTGTATCAGGTTTGGATAAGATATAAAGACTTACTGGAGAGAAAGACTCCTAGATGGATTTCACCAGTGGAGGCCAAGGCCTATAAGAGACCGAATATGTCTGCAAGTTGGTTACGATATATGGACATATTGCAGCAGGAAGGGGACTCATTTAAGCTGAAAAGCTACGATCAAGTCAAAAGTCAAGTCCCCGACTGGCTGCAATATCATCAGGTACACGAAACATTTAAATTAGACAAAAAAACTGGTTTTCAAGTGGAAAAATCAAAACTGGAAACAGAACTGATCGAATCGAACTCTAAAAACCTTTCCAAGATGTATAATTTGTTGCTAGAGTGGCATACGAAAGATGAATTGGTTAAATCGACAATGATAGATTGGGCGAAAGATGTGGGACATAACATTATGATGGATGACTGGGAGAGATTGTGGCAGAAAGGTATCAATTTTACTGCGTGTAACAGTTTAAGAGAAAACATAATGAAAATGGTATACAGATGGTATCTGACACCAGTTAAGATAGCTAAGATGAATTCTAAAATGTCAGATGTGTGTTGGAAATGTAAAGTTGCGAAAGGTACCTTTTTCATATGTGGTGGTCGTGTTCAGGGGTAAATGCTTTCTGGGACAAGATTTATAATGAGCTTAAAAAGGTAATGAAAGTTACCTTTAGTAAGAAACCAGAGGCATTTCTCTTGAGCATGACCAATGAAGAGATACCCAGTCAGGACAGAGTATTTTTTATGTATGCCACAACAGCGGCGAGAATTTTATTGGCAAGAACCTGGAAAGGTGAAGAGATTCCAACAGTCGAAGAATGGCAGATGAAGTTAATGGACTATATGGAACTCACAGAACTGACCGCTAGAATCCGAGACCAGAGGGAGGAGAAGGTGTCGCAGGATTGGAAAAAATTTAAAGACTATTTAGTTAAATCTGTAAAATTGAATATTTGAGCAGAACTAAGCAGAAGATTGGCTTTAGCAGGTTTATGTTTGATAAAACTGTTTAGAAGAAATTTTTTGTATGAAGGATTTAATTGTTAAAAAGCATTTTAAGATTTTGTGTTTAAGCTATGATCTATATTTGATTAAGTAAAGTTAAGTGCATCAAGAAATATGGTAAATGTAAATGGAATAAGATACAAAGCTACCTATAACATATATACGATTTTGAAGACAGTGGAGGGAACAGGGGAAGTCCCCTGAAAAGAGAAGATTGCAACAAGAAATTTACAAAGATAAGTGTTGGTTAAGGTTTGTATACGTTTTTCTTTATGTTTGTTTATATTGCTATTGTTTTTATTGTGTTTATGTATTGTATTTTTATGGTGTTTATGTTTATGCTGTGTTTTTTCTTTGTTTTAATGGAAAATAATAAAATCTTTAAAAAAAAAAAACAAAAAAACTACGGGAGGCAGTGGAGGATAGGGGTGCCTGGCGTGCTCTGGTCCATGGGGTTACGAAGAGTCAGACACGACTAAACGACTAAACAACAACAACAATAGCTTTCAGGAGTTGGACAGCGTTACTGCTACACATTGACCCATTGTTTTGGGCACGTATTATGGTAAGTATTTTCAAGATATTATTATTATTATTATTATTATTATTATTATTATTATTATTGCCTTATAAAGCACTTATCATTTTCTAACCACTCCACATGTCATAAGACATAACTCTGGAGTATGACTCCAGAGTTCCCAAGAAGAAATCTCAACACAGTGAACACTCCAGCTGAAGGGAGGAGTAGGCAATTTTCATCAATTCCTCCTTCCCCCGTATCCCCTGAAAATTTGCCCTGGAGAGTTGTAAGATCACCCAGAACAGTGTGGGATGTATCTATGCCCTTTAAAGTATGGGGGAGTATTGTTTTTGTTTACTACTATGTTGTGTGTTTTTGTGTTTTTATATTTCAAACTGCCCTGTGATCCTCAGGTGACAGACAGTATAGAAATAAGATAAAATAATCCAAAGTTCTGTGTTGAAAGCTCTGTTTCTCAGTGCCTTTTTTGTAGGCTGCTGTTGGATGGCAGATATATTTTGCTAGATTAGTGCTCCAAGTTCTGGACTTTCACTACCCTGCCAGTTCCTGCTCTCCTCATTGGCTACCATCTTTCCCCAATACACTTTGCTTTCTTGGGCAGAAGGAGAACCTAAGAGCTGTTGCAGACCAGCTACCCCAGTATCTTGACACTTTCTGCCACAGTAAAACCTAAGGCAGAAAACATTTTAAAGGCCAAGGAACCTTGTCCAATAGTGGCTTGCCATCATGTATTCCTGAGTCTATTGGAACATGCACCTTCCCTTCACATGTCATGTGTTTACCTAGCAAATGCTGATGTTATAAAAAGTGAATTAACCCTCGGGAGAGAAATCAAGCAGAAAGATAGAGCTGGAGCCAAGAATGCAACCAAGGAATGGTAGAAACTTAAATGAAGACAAACGGGGAGGAATTCAATGTTGTACTAACAAAATGAAAAATAAAAATCCCTTCCATTAGCACCTTAGAGACCAACTAAGTTTGTTCTTGGTATGAGCTTTCGTGTGCATGCACACTTCTTCAGATACTTCAGATTCTTCAGAGGTATCTGAAGAAGTGTGCATACACTTCAGATACTTACATACACATACACATCAGATACTTCAGAGGTATCTGAAGAAGTGTGCATGCACACGAAAGCTCATACCAAGAACAAACTTAGTTGGTCTCTAAGGTGCTACTGGAAGGAATTTTTTACTTTATTTTGTTTTGACTATGGCAGACCAACACGGTTACCTATCTGTAACTGGAATGTTGTACTAAGTTGATCGTTCAATTAGTGCAAACATTTCAGATTTACAGATGGCACAAACCCACCTCCCCTCTGCACACTGTTTTGGGGGTTCTCTCCTTCCCCCCCCCCAGCCAATTTGGTGGTATTTGGGGGAGGAGAGTCAGAAAAGCCACATTGACCAAGTGGAAGTCCTTGAGAAAGGCCAGGATACAAGCACAGTAGAAATGATTATGGTAGTATTATTATTAAAAGAATAACAATTACTATCTTTGGGGTGTCTTATAATATTTGTCGTTACCTGACAATAATAGTTTCGCTTTCAGAGAATTGCCCACATATATCCCATTTTATGTGTGTAATAGGATAAACGATATAAATGTGAGTGGGAAAGGAATATAAAAACAGCTGGGAGAATGTATTTCTCAAACTTTAAAACTTTTAAAGTGCTGTAATTGTAGAGGGAAGAGAAATATTCCACAGAATGATTAAGGATGGCTATAACTTGGGATAGTGTCAAGGATTTGGCATTACCAATTGATGTAGGTCTGAATCAATATCAAGCAATTGCACCTTATTTTACATCAGTCAGCATGCTAAATCCTTGCTGGAATAACTAAAGTACCAATCAATACCTATGTTTCACTGCACACCCTTCCAATGCCGAAAAGTAAAACAGGAGGGAAGGCGTGATGGCAAATGCCCCCATTTTACAGTGTGTCCCATAACAGGCACTGTGACTTGGGCAAGCCTCCCAGTGCTCCAGTAAATTCTGGCTGCTGAAGTGGAACCAGCTGACTCTTTCCTTACCGGAGCAAACACTTTTATGGAAACTGCTGCCTTGAGTGATGTTTATGGCTTCAAGGATGGTCATATTTGTGAGGTGTGAAACACACAGCAGTCAAATACAACATTCCTAGAGTGGACATGTTTAGACATGAAGAGGGATGTTTGTCCAGCCAGTAGATAAACTTCCTGTATCCTCCTGTGCTGGGACAAACTTCCTCTACATGTGACCAGAGGTGGGTGTGACTTTACCTGTGCAGGTAACAAAAGCACAGGACTGGCCACCACATTTCTCTCTTCTCCATTTTGCTTTCGTCGAAGAAGCATCAGCCAAGAGAGGACAAAGGAACTATCTCCCTATGGGATAGATTCCAGGTGTAGATATTTTGTAACTTAAGTCTGCCTTCAGGGATCCTTTTGTGAACTGAATGAAACTGTCGGTAAACTATTTTATACTTCTATACAAGACTGTGTCAAGTCTATCATTTTTAGGAGGGAATAAAGGGGAATTACCAGGAAACTTATTTTAGAGGCTTAAACAAGCCTGGCAAAAAAACATTATCCACTGTGTAAGTTTAAAAAGGGGAATGTTACTCTGCTAAATTGTAGAACTTGTTAACACAAGTTGGGAAGGATATAGTTAACCAATATATCCTCTCCTGACTCCCTGAACATTCCCACAATATTTACATAGCTCAATGATAGTCAGGGCTGGATTTAGGTTTGATGAGGCCCTAATCTATTAAAGGTAATGGGGCCCTTTATATGTCCAGCTGTCCTTTGTCAACAACAAACTGTTGCTGTTTTTTGTGTTGAATATCTGCTATATGGTAATTTATGGACCTGATAGGCATCTAAAGCCATTTGCACATGCCATGCAACCAGTCCATGCAGAATGTAGGCACCCTATATATAGAAATGAGCAAACCGGTGATATTTTAGGGAGCAGGTTAGAAGACGGGGCCCATTACTTACATCATAAGAGCCTACACAACACAAAACACTGTTTTGTTTTATTTGTTTTTTATCTTATATTTTGGAAATGTATATCCAGGTTTTTTTCCCTTTAAATTTTTTGGGGGCTCCCAAGAGAGTGAGGCCCTAAGCTATAGCTTGTTTATATGTAAATCCGGCACTGGTGATATTCAACATGGTGCCCTCCAGATGTTTTGAACTACAACTCCCATCATTCTCACCCAGCATGGCCAGTGGTCAAGGATGATGGGAGACACATATTCTTAAATATCTTGAGGACACCACATTGGGTGCCCCTGATATAGCTGATCCACCAAACTCTACTGAATCACTTCTACTTAGTTCAACATACTTCTGGGGTCTTCTTGATAGATCTATGTAGATAGTCTAGTCTATTTGCCATTATCAACAACTGGTGATTATTTTTATACTCTCAGGACTAGGTTAAACACAATGCAACCTGTGCTCCATCTTGCTTCTCACTTGCCAAAGGTTCTTCCCATCTTCTGCATCATGAATACAGACCGATGAATATTTAATGAATATTTCAAAATATACATGCACTCAATAAATAAACTATCGTGAAATATTTAAAATGCATATTTGGATTCATGCACACTTCCCATCAAAATCAAAAGTTCAGAATCAAAAGCTATAGAACTTTTGGTAATGTTATTTCCTTTTCAACTTAAATTGCTAGATCTCAGGTGAAAAGGCTAAGATGTACTTATGTACATTAGAGTACAACAAATAGGAGCTTCACCTGTAATGCTGAGTATATAAGTGATTAATATTTGCAAGGCTTTATACAGTTACATTTTATGAACATACTAAAAGCTACTGATTGTTGTTGTTTTTTTAAAGCAGAGCTTTCCAAACTGTGTGTTGCAACACGTTAGTGTTTGGGCTGTAGTGTGTAAGTGTGTCACACAAATGCTTCCTGCGCTCCTCCTGGGGCTGGAAAGGGTTTAGTTTAACCTCTGGTTTGCTAGTAAAACTGAATTACTGTGTCACAAAATTATGCATGTCTAAAAAGTGTGTCATCAACATGAAAAGTTTGGAAAGCTCTGAGCTAAAGTATATATAAATTGTATACAATACATTTCATGTTCTTAAAATTGTTAAGTAAACTCAGATTGTAAAAAAAGATTATTGTAGACATTATAGTCTTCCCCCAAATTTGAGGTTTTCCTCTACCTGAAAAGTATTAGTTGACTGTGTTCTCCTCCTATAGTTCCAAAATTTACATCCCTATTCAAAATAGACACTCTGCAAAACTCAACCTGCTTTTGGTGGGGAAAAAATTTGTGGAGAATTCACTTGATTATTTGTACTGGTTACTTATCTAATCCAAATGCTATGTCTATGCTCATTTAAAAGTCAAGGACCAGGTGTGATGGTAGGGCAGAAATAGAGAACATGTGGCCCTCCAGGTTTTGTTGGACTACAGTTCTGAGCATCTCTCACCTCTGGTCATGCTGGCTGGGACTTATGAGAGTTAGAGTCCCACAGCAATTTCCCCATTCTTGCCATAAGGCTATAGCTAGAGTCTCTTTTTCATGTAATGATTTAAGGACATTCATTTGTTTGGTACCTTAAAACTTTAACTCCTTTTAAGGATCATGGCTTGACTAATGTACTGGCTATGCGTTGTTGTTGTTGTTGTTTGGTTTCCTAATTTGCAAAATGAAAATAATCCATTTTTTTCACCCACAAAAAAACCTTTTCTCATTAATGTTCGTAAGGTGTTAAAAAATCTTCAACAATTAATTATTATATGTCCGAGCATTATAACAGTTATCTCAGCTGGACCCTAAATTAGGATCGAAGCTTAG